>NC_056731.1:1739391242-1739691242 GCF_019279795.1 Protopterus annectens
ATTACACAGCATAACTGAACAGTTTGGCTATACTTCAAAAACACAGGGTCTTTAAATGCAGCTGATGCCTATAAACATTAAGGTGCCTGCAGAATACCCCAACTAACATTCAAACCAAAGGACATAAATGTCACAGAGACAAACCATTCAGTAAAAACTGCAAGAAAAACCCAGCTAACCTAGAGTCTTCACCATGAGGTACCTTAAACCTCATCCAATGGTGGCCCATGTGATATATGCAAACTACCCTGCAACCTGTGGAAGCAATGTGCAGAGAAGGTGAGACAGACACACACCCTAAAAAAGCAAGATTTATAACTTGAAACCAACACCTACTAATGCGGCAATCAGTATACCAAAAACATTTTGTGCTTCTCTCTTGCTTCCCACCGCTAACCATCAGCTGGCCTCATGACCTCCCCTTATTTATTGGGCTTACTAAACCTGCCTCAGCCTCCCTGAGCTAATCCTGACCCATGCCCTGGACTGGTGAGAAAACAAAATAACCTGGGTCAGATTCACACTGCTGCCAATAAGTGTCTTTTCTCCCATTCCTCACCCACTCTGCACATGCTCAGCAAAAGATGAGAAACTGATATCAGTGCATCTGCTCCTCATTTCGCCAAGGGGCTGATGTCAGCAGGATGCCTCTCCCACCTCATGCAGCATCACACAGTCTCCACTGGGAAAGTCGTACAACAGGAGTGTGCCTCAACTGTGTGCACCTCCCTTCCCAGGAAGGGCATGCCTCTCCTGACTACCTGTGCTATCAAGTGCCTGAACCGCTATTCAAACTCTGGCCATCTCGGCCACAGGCAGGGCTTTATTCCTCTATGGAACAGGTGCAAGCACATAAACAAAACTTACACTTTAAGATTCAAATGTACATTGTTGGGTGGATAGGAGTGAGTGGCTGAAGCGCACTCACCCACCCTTAGGGGTGTGGGGGGTGGAGGCTGACAAGGACCAATGTTGTAGATATATTAACAGCCTTGCAAGCTCCATGCTGCATGTGATATAGCCACTTGGTTGGGAGGCTGTGCTTGCGCAGAGGAGGGCACTCAACCTTCAAACAGTAGCAGATGTGGAGCTTGCAAAGCTGCCATGGATTGGCAGGGAGTCATGGCATACTCCCCAGCAGAAATATGACACTGTGCCATTGTCCTCTTTCTCCTGACTGTCCTAGATGTGGTTAGAGTTGAACCAGGGGAAGCTAAAGCATGTCTGATAGACCTGGTTAATCAGGAAAGGAGCCGGTGTACTGTCAGCTGCCATGGGCAGATATGCAAACACCCACTGGTCATAAACCATGCAGTTGTAACTGTAATCATATGATGTTCACTAAGCAGCAAGACATACTCCACATGCCACATTACGTACAACAAACAAGCAAGCAATATCTAGTCTTGTAAAACTACCTGAGAAGAAACAATGTATATCATGCAATATGTAAACTGCTGAAACCAGTACCTAAGGAAGAAGTACCCATATGTGACATTTTGCTAAGTGTAGAGAAAACACATAATATGAATTAAAATAATAAAATATATGGTTGGTATATAATATGAATGAGAACAATAACAATATCAGCTGTCCATAGTTTACAAGCACCAGGATATGTACCAGGGACCATACTGATTTTGGGGGAGAATCACTTCATTTACAGAAAGCTTTTTCCTTATGGTACTGTTCACATGTTGTATCGAATGAACTTCGATCTTCTTCCTGTTTAATTTGCGATGGCAGCAGTGACCAGAATGTATAGCCTAAAGCACAGTACTCTTCGACTCACTTCAGGGTCTCTGTCTTAGGTACTCCACAGTTACTTTGCTTGCACACAATGCATACTGTCCATCCTAGGTGCACAATCTACTAGTAATAGCTGCAAGTATTTGACTTTATATATTAATGTACAGTACAGGTAATCAGCTTTTTCCTTAATAAGAGGGTAGCTGCCTTCTGAGACATCAGACTACAGTGCTTCCTTTTTAGCAGCAATACCATGAATATGTAGATTCTCTCTACAAGGCTACTCAGCAGGATGTAGAGGTAGATACTACCAAAACAGTCTAGATTTCAGATGGAGGACGATGACTTCATTTGCAGCTGCTGCTGCTTGAGGTTCAGGACATAAGAATATCCGGATATTCATAGATACTCCAAGGCCAATGATTCGTATGACCATTTATGCCTAGCCATCAACCTCCCTCAGGCCAAACATCCTTTCTCTAGGTGAGCCGTACCAGTACATTCAGAAGTAAACTTGTAAATACCCATCTAGTTATCTAGGTTATTTTTAAAGGAAGACAGTGAGTCGCACTGCTGAATATGCAGGGGAAGTTTATTCCAGAGGTTCGGGAAGCACTGGGTTATAAACCTGAACTTCCAACACGTTTAATCTGTCAGCAAACTTTGGCTCCTGGTTCTAATATTGGTGGAATTACTAACTTGCAGACATACAGGTGGTCCAGGACAACAAGGCCTCTAATGGGGCCAGCAAGATAAAGAAACTCTTGTCAAAATTCTATAATGCAGTGAATAAAGGGATAGCACTGCACTTACAGCCTGTCTTGATAACTCAGGAATTTTAAACCTGTGATCTTTTTGGTTAGGCATATTTGCTGTCTTTCAAATTGATTTAAGTGAGATACATCTCAAAAGGAGCCTTGTATGTGGTCATTAGTCTGATTAATCCTTAGTATAAGGGACTAACTGCCTCTTTAGAAATGGAAGAGGGTCCTTTGGCAATTAGCAGTGTGATATGAAATTTACTCCTTCCAGGCCATGCTTAGTTGTTTATTTATTCTGCTGCTGCTGAAATCAATGTGTGAAGTAACAGCTCCCAATGGACAAAGGCTGCAAAGTGTGCTCATCTGCTCAGGATCTTGGGAATGCAGTCTTAGTCAAGGAATACTTACACCCATACTCTTTAAAGCTTTTTCACTACTAAACGTTTACCACTGTTAAGCTTGCTATGTCAGCCTGTGCAATACATCTCCAAGCTGATGCCTCAATGCCTTCAGAAGTATAAATGCAAACTCCTGTATATTGACCCCCTAGTTCACTTTGTAACATATTTGTACTCATGTCTATAGATCAGCACATACATATATACACACATACTGTACTTCCAAGTGTTCTATTGTTAACTGCATTTGTCTGTGAAAATTCTTATGTACATCTGGGTCTTTTTCACATTTTGGACAGGGTAATGGCTGAAAATGGTCTTGCACCAGCCCATTAACCTGGTTAACAAACTAAATAAATAAAATACAAAAGGAGGATGAATACACACACACACACACACACACACACACACACACACACACACACACACACACACACACACACACACACACACCTGCATACAAGGCATTGCATAATCCTTGCTTGGCATGGGGTGAAGAAACATACATACAGAATCATAGCCTCCTCATAATGACAGCCATATCATCTAGTTCTTAGGTCTCCTTCTCTGCAACTGAGGTCAATGGATAACGATGGGAATGAAAGGGACTATCTGGATACACAAGGTTTTGTCATTGTGGAAGGACAGAGGTAGACAAGGCTAAAAATAGCATACAAAAATGGATGTAATCTCAGGTATCTGAATGCAGATATCCCCATCATGAAGGGCTCATCTAGGTAAATTATATGCAACTTGCAAGTACTTTCTAAGTCTCCTGTGGATCCTGAAATGATGCACCCCCATGCCATTATTCCTGTGACAGTACTTTGAGAATAACCAGTAATGCAGAACTGCCTGGCTGACTAGGCTAGACTACAAGGTCACCTGCCAACAGCACTGTGTTTAGCTTAGGTTTTATTAATGGGACTGTACGAATGAACATTACAGAATAACAGTAGTCAAAGTGGTGAGCTCTGAGGCACCCCGTTAAAGGTTTTTGCAGGGAAGACAGAATGTATCCTGTACTTCACCTGAAGGAGTTGCTTACCTGGTTCAGCTTCTGAACCATATGAATTAGTCTAGACGTTTTTTCCCTGACACCAGTCTGATCCTATTCAGTGTCATGAGGTAACTGCTGCATCTCTGGCAGGTTGCAAGCATAAGACATGTAAGTGATTGCAGACAACACAACAGTGCACTGCAGGGCACACACAATCATGTAAGAGCACTGCAGCCACAACTACTAGCAATTTATAGAATCGAAGGAAGGCCGATTCAACCCACTGCATGTCTCTAGAATGGGGAAGAAACAGAAATCCCCCAGGAAAATGATGCACAGAAACATGGAGGACATGGAGAGAGAGCACAGATGGAGCCCCAGCTAGGAACCGAACAGAAAAACCAGGTAATGTGAGTTAGGGGCAGTAACTGCTGCATCACTGTGCCACCCAAATTCAGTTTGTTTACTCATATAATTTAGTACCTTCTAATAAGGTAAAGCCCACTAGCCATACCTGCCTGTTTTCAGGGAAGTGATCAAAGCACTATGGATTGGTTAACTGACTTGCTTAAGGTGACACACACAGATGGCTGTAGTTTCACTTGCCTGTACTATAAAAGACCTAATTGCTGTCACTATGTGATCTTTCAAATACTCCAGCAGTGCACTTCACAAAAATGGGGATTATTTAATCAGAATTAAAGCAAAACCCATTCCGATAGTCAAATACAGCAGAAGTAAAGTCTGTGGTTTACTATTCAAACCAGAAAAAATAACTGCCTTGTAGTACCTCATACAGACAATGTTCTAAGGGGATATGAATAAAACACTACAGCTACATTTTTGTTTTTAGTATGTAGTTTTCCCATCTTTGAATGCAATACAAAGGGTTTCAACTTGACAGCTCACAGGGTACTGGTGCCAAAAGCTTTATCAATGTTAAACAGAGGACAGATAATCTTGAACAGCAAATAAATAAGAGTCACATACACTATTTTTAAGTATGACTATCACTGAACTGTCCAGTCAAGATAACCTTTACCTTTTGAGTGTAAATTTTGCACTTATGACCCCATGACTCAAGATCATTAACTGTGGGAGTCAACACTCATGGATGCTGTTATCTTCTTCTCGAGACATGTGGTGGTGTTGTCTAGGTCACTAAACAAACAGTATTTTTACTCACAATAAATGTTTAGAACTTGGCTGGCATCTCATCTTGATGAAGACACCACTCCCTACCCTAAATGAAAAGCTTTCTTTTACCATGTTAGAATGAGACAGCTGGAGAGTATCACTAGAGTTCCATCAAAGTCTCTGCCAGACAATATGACCTGTTATAGACCCAAGAATGTGGCTGGAAAGGTCATCCATGTCCCATTTCTAGTTTTTGGATTTAAAGTTCAGCACTCCTACATATATAACCAAAAAGACATCAGTGAAAAAATTCAATAGCTAGCCAAATTTAAGTGGAAGAAAATAAATATTGCAACAAACTGTTCACAATTCAGGTGAGAAAGATATAAGCTATGCTGGCCACTCTACCAACATATCCCTGTTTTATACACTGCAACATCAAAAAGTTCAACAACAAAATATAATTAATGACAAGCAGGTAGATGCAGAGAAGATGGGAGAATAAGTTGACGGGTAAAATGCATAGGCAATCTATTCATCGGTACATAAGTGTACTTCGATATGGAACTGGCGATTTCAAATCTACAACTAGGCATGGAAAATGTACATGTCAGCATTCTCCATTCGAGATTAAACCACTAATGAAGGTATATTAATATAGTGCTAAATGTGTGCACATTCCATGTATATGCAGGTTTACATGCGCGTCATTTTCAGGGACAGAATACACTTCTTACTTAAAGTCTATTGAACATGTGGGAGAAACAGATAAATGTAGGTTTTGTAAAACAGAAATGGAAACAGTTGCACACCTTGTTGGTGGTGGTGACATACTAATGGCAGAAGGGCTGTATACTGAAAGGCATAATAACGTGGCAAGACTGTCGTACTGGGGATTGTGCAAACATTATGGTACTGAAGTGGCTGAAAAACACTGAAAACATGAGCCACAAAGCATAACAGAAAATAAAGTCTACATCACATGGGATCACCCATTACCAACAGTTCAAAAGACAGATGCTAGAAAACTGGATATAGTGGTCCATTAAAAGAAAACAAAAGTAGCATTAATCATTGAAATCGCCACACCCAGTGACTACAGTGTCTTGCGTACGAGATATAATTTTATTGCAAAGATTGATAAAGGAGTTGTTTACAAATCTAGGTTAATGTCCACTGCTGAATAAAAGAAAACTGTCAAAATATTTCAGAATGAGATTTTCCTGGCTGCTTTGGGGATCTCTAAGGTGATTTTTTTAGAATGTGAAAAAAATTCTCATTTCATAAACTGCATTTAAAAAAAGTGGAGAGACTAGTATTGTATAATAAATGAAACATTCACCAAATGCTCAAAATTGCACAATGAATTGAATAAGCTAATAAATATTTGCCTGGAGAACCAACTGGCAAGCGGCAAGGAGAAGCTATGACTGCAATACCAGAGAAGTGGGTATTTAGACTGGGCCAAGGAAACCAGGGGGTGGTCACTAAGAGTGAGAAGTAACCGTCCGATGTCTGTTCTTTTCATTGCATGAATGCCCTGGGAGGAGACAATGGTTAAAACTCACACATGGCAAATGAAGTTTGTGGGAAGAATGTCAAAATATGAGGCACTTAAAAGACAGTCTTGCATTATATAGCTGTACAAACCAGCATCTGAAGGGTGAGGTACACACAGGTCTCACACACTATCCCCTGTAAACCATGGATGGCTGGCATGCAGTATATCTTCTCTATGTCTCAGCTACTGAAGACAAAGGGAGGATTGATGATAGGGAGGTCAGGTGCATGATATGCCAAAAATATTAAAGTTTTCTGAATTGCAGATCTGTGAGTTCAAGGGTACTGTTGGAAATTTTCCTCCCAGAAAGGTAGTAGAAATATATATACAAGCAGATGCTTAAGTAGGTGGGTAACTTTGGAAATCATACTGAAATTCTCCTCAAAAGTTATGATGCAACAACTTTAGTATTTCTGAAGGTGATCTGTGTAAACCTTGGCTCTAAATAATTGTCACTGTTCACTGGTTCGATTCTCGGCTGGGGTGTCTTCTGTGTAAAGTCTGCATGTTCTCCCTGTGTTCGCATGGGTTTCCTCCAGGTGCTCCGGGTTCCTCCCACATTCAAAGACATGCAGTAGGTGGACTGGACACACTAAACTGACCATAGGTGTGAGTGTACATGTGAGTGTGTGGTGTGGATGAACTACCGCAGCCGGGTTAGCCACCTGGCGATGTAAACCTTGTCTCTGGGATGACTGTGTCTGTTTAAATGACACCCCAACCCCATGTGCTAAAATGGGAAAAAGTTGTGGATGGATGGATGAGCAAGGATCTAAATTATATTCATTTGCCTAAATTACAGCCAGTTAAAACTTAAAATATTACTTAGCTGCAGTAAGGAGAAAGTACAGTTTTGTACCTACCATAAATGTAGATGTCCGATAGATATGCAACTGCAGTCCTGACATATGGATTGTCCTGCCTCAGGCAGCCCTTCGGTCGGCCGGATTCCAAAGTCTGGGTCCGGCGCCGGCTGATGTCGCCTCTTCCCCGACGTCAGAGCGGCTGGGGTATAAAAGCATCAGCCGACGCCATCTTCTTCACTGTTTCTTGCCCCAGATGCCAGGTGCCCTCCAAGGAAGGCTAAATTTAGAGAATGGATAAAAATTCCAGACATGCACAACAGTAATAAACAGATACACCATAACAGATATCCCCAGCTAATTTGAAAAAGGGGGAGTGGACCCAAAAGAGAATTACAGAGGGGTAGGAGGGAGGGAAAACCCGACTGCAGTTGCATATCTATCGGACATCTACATTTATGGTAGGTACAAAACTGTACTATGCCCTTCAAGAATGCAACTGCAGTCCTGACATATGGGTTGAATACCATAGCCAAGCTGGGGGTGGTAGGATCTAAGATAAGGATGGTGTAGCTAAAATGCCCTGCAGGACTGCAGAAGCAAAGCCTGCTCGGGATCTGGAATATAAAGGCAGGTTGTAATGTTTGGAAAATGTATGCACGGAGCTCCATGTAGCAGCTTCTAGAATGTCCTTTGTAGCCACCCCTCTTAGAAAGGCTGTGGAGGTGGCTGTAGCTCTGGTGGAGTGTGGCCTGATATTGGCTGGCACACCTTTTCCATGGGAAGAGTAGCAGAATCTGATGCAGTTTCCAATCCATTTTGAAATTGTTTGTTTGGAAATTGCCTTTCCTTGTACTCCAGCAGCGTAGGCTACAAATAGTTGGTCAGACTTTCTGTTGGCCTCTGTTCTGCCCAAGTAATAGCGCAATTGCCTGTGTATGTCCAAAGTGTGCAGAAGCTTTTCTCCTTTATTTTGAGGATTGGGAAAGAAAGTAGGCAGGTGAATTGCTTGATTTAGAGAAACCCTGGATATCACTTTTGGCATGAATGAAGGATTGGTTCTTAAAGAGACTCTGTCCTGATGGAAAATGAGAAATGGAGGTACTGCCATGAGGGCCTGTATCTCCGAGACTCATCTTGCTGAAGTAATTACCAACAGGAAAACTGTTTTCCAGGAGAGAAATTGCAATTCTGAAGATGCTGCTGGCTCAAAAGGAGGAAGAGTTAATTTTTCCAAGACGAAGTTGAGGTCCCATGCAGGCACTGGTGGTTTTCTTGGAGGTTTGATATTCTTTATCCCTCTTAGAAACTGTCTTAGCAAAGGATGTGAAAACACAGGTGGATCACAGTTGTATATTGCTGAAATTACTGAAGCGTGTATTTTTATGGAAGAATATGAAAGGCCATTGTGAAGCATTTCTGCCAAGTATTCTAGTATCTGTGGGATGCTCATTACTGATGCATCCTGACCCTTGTTGGCATTCCAGATGTTGAATCTCTTCCATTTGGCTGAATAAGTTTTTCTGGTGGAAGGCCTGCGTGCTTCCAGTAAGATCTCTTGAACTTTTTTGGAGAGAGAGATATGGGGAGAAGTCATGGAACCCTCCAAGCTGTCAGTTGCAATGTTTGCAGGTTGGGATGAACAGTCCTGTAGTTGTGCTGAGTTATAAGCAGAGGCCATTGAGGCAGGAGCCACGGCTTGGTGCGAGTTATGCTCCGTAGTAATGGATACCAGTGCTGTCTTGGCCAGTCTGGAGCTATCAAAATGCCTTTCGGTTGTTCTGCTTTGATCTTCAGTAACACCTTGGTAATTAATGGTAGAGGTGGGAATGCATAGATTGTTAGAGAATTCCAGCTGAAGGAGAGAGCATCCATTCTCCAGGCTTGAGGATGGTGTGTCCTTGAGCAGAACTTCTTCAGATGATGATTGAGGTGTGAGGCAAAGAGATCTATGTCCGGCCTTCCCCATGCATGAGTTATTTGTGAAAAAATGTCTGGATGCAACATCCATTCGTGCGGGTCCATAATGTTTCTGATTAGACTGTCCGCCAGAACATTGTCCTTGCCTGGGACAAACTGGGATTGCAACTGTATATTCAGTTTCTGGAACTTTTCCCAAAGAGTCATTGTTAGTCTGCAGAGGGGTTAAAATGGGTGCCTCCCTGCTTGTTTATGTACCACATAACAGTGGTGTTGTCTGTCTTTATTAGCAGATGACCTTGCTGAAGAAATTTTCCGAAGGCCTCGATTGCATGAATCACTGCCAACATCTCTTTTTGATTGATGTGCAGATGCAATTCCCGGGGTGCCCATTGCCTTTGAATGCATCTGCCCTCCATGTGCGCCCCCCATCCATGATCTGAGGCGTCTGTTGTAATGGTTTGGCTTGCTTGAGGTTTGTTGAGAGACATGCCTTTGTTTAGCTGGCTTGCTTGTGCCCACCACAAAAATTCCTTTTGTAGACATGGAATGAGTGGAATAATTGCTTCTAAGTTGTGGCTGTGTTGAGACCATAAACTTTTAGGTACCATTGTAGTTTTCTCATGTGTAGTCTTGCCAGTGGAATCAGAAGAATGCAAGATGCCATGAAACCCAGGGCCTGCAGGATTTTCCTTGCAGTCATCTGGGTGTGCTTTGCTAGGCTTTTGAAGTAATCTGGTAATTGTTCTTGTTTTTCTTCTGTGAGGAAAGCCATTTGTGAGTTTGTGTCCAGTTTGGCTCCTAGAAAAATTATTTGTTGGGATGGCAGTAGTCTTGATTTTTGAATGTTGATTGTGTATCCCAAAGCCTGTAGTAAGTGAATGACATAGTCCACGTTTCTTATCAAGGCTTGCTTGCTGTCCGCTTGTATAAGGCAGTCGTCCAGGTAAGGGTATATTTGTATCCCCTGAAGTCTGCAATGTGCAATTACTGATGCCAGGCATTTCGTGAATACTCTGGGCACAGTAGATAAGCCAAAAGGCAATGCTGAGAATTGATAATGCTCCGACCCTGCAAGAAATCTGAGGTATCTTCTGCAGCTGTGTCTGATTGGGACATGCAGGTATGCCTCCTTAAGGTCCAGAGTAACCAGCCAAGACCCCTTGCCCAGCATGGGAAGAAGTTGCTGTAACGTCAGCATTTTGAATTTTGGCACAATGAGAAAAGTGTTTAGAGCGGACAAGTCCAGTATAGGTCTCCATTGCTTTTCTTTTCTTGGAACAAGGAACAGTCTTGAGTAGAATCCCTGGCCTTGTTCCTGAGGAGGAACCTTTTCTATTGCTTTGATTTGTAGCAGCTTTGAAACTTGTATGAGTGCCTCTGCCCTTTGATTTTGTGGCAGGTTTGGCATGCCTTGCCTTGTTGGTAAGGTATGGAAGTGGAACCTGTAACCTTTGTCTATTATGTCCAAAATCCATTTGTCCTTTGTAAAAATGTGCCAATTTGTTTGAAAATAAAGATAATTTTCCGCCTAAAGGTGCTTCTCTTTGAGCCTTGGTGGTGTGTCAAGTCAAGTCATTCTGATTGTCCCTGTGGAGCAGTAGAAGTCCCTGCGCCACTTCTCTGATTATTTGGTTGCCATTGGCGGCCCCTGTAGGAGCCTCGGTATTGCCCTCTACCTCGAGCACGCCTGTTTTTCCCCCTTGAAGCTTGTCAGTGTCTGGAAAGGACCAATTCTTGAAGGCCAATTCCTGCTGAACCTTGGTGGCTGAACCTGGAGGAAATCTTTGACTGTTTGTACTGATTTAGCCTTTTCCTCAATTGATTTCAACACACCCTGTGCATTAGCACCAAATAGCTTGTCTTTTTCCAGAGGTGCATCTAGAAGCTTTACTTTAACATGATCTGGCAATGTCTGTTCTTTCAACCAAGCATGTCTACGTATGACGCCCCTGTCATAGCTGCCCTACATGAAGCTTCCAATGCATCATAACCACACTGAAGAAAATGATTGCTAACCTGCTGAGTATTATGAACCAAATCCTGCAAGGCCTTTCAATCTAAAGGCTCAGGAGAGGCTAACTTTTTCTGCAAATCATCCATCAAGAAATCCTGATACTGAAACATATGAAAAAGACAGTTAAGTGCCCTCATGGCAAGGGTGGATGAGGTATAAACTTTTTTACCCCACCTCTCCAGGGACCTAGATTCCCTGTCTGTGGGCAAAGGATTTTTGGCCGTGGAAGTGGCCACTCCTTTGGGCCCCTGGGAAATAGTTTCTAGATCAACAGAGTGGGCCTTAAAGAGATGTTTATGAGTTTCAGGAACCCTGTAATATCTGTCTGGCTTAACAGGAGCAGGAGGGAGAGAATCAGGAGAAGTACTGGAGTCTGAGAACACATCATCCAATACATCTAACACTGGGGGTATAGCTAAAGGCCTGTGCTGGGGTAACTTAAGGAAGGTCCGAAGCCTTTTCCTGGAGTCGGAGAAATCCTGGCCCTGCCACTGAAAATGCTCTCTCATGGAGTGGAAAATTTCCCCAAAAGAAATATCCTCAGGAGGAGAGGCAGAGGGAATGGATTCATCAGCATCAGAATCCTCGTAGGCCGGGAAGGATTCTTCCTGGGAATCTGAATGGTCTGACTCACCAGAGGCTTCATCTGAGGAAAGGGTATCTGCCTGCTCAACCCTAGGCCTTTTGTCTGAAGGCGGCTGAGAACCTCTGTCTGGATGAGCCTGAGAGCCCCTGATTAAAGAAATTAGATCTGCAGCTAAAGTCATGATCTGTTTATCAGAAGTGGGACCCTGTGAAAAAGATTTAGGAGGGTGAGACTTAGCCTGGCTGGCAGCCTTAGCACGTGTGTAGGCCTTGATGGACATACACAGGAGGCCTAGCTGCCCCACGTGCTGGAGTAACCTTGTCCACCGGTATGGTGTCAGGCAAATCTTGGACTTCGGTTTCAGGAGGAAAATCAACAACCGGCACCAGGGTAGCCTCCGGGACCGAAGTGTGCGGTAAAGTAGTGCCGTTGGCCTGGAGCGGTTGAATTACCGCCTCTGAAGAGACCGATGCACTCGCGGTAGGCTTTAGCGTGGTGTCGGTAATGTCGGTCCCAGTCCTTCAGTTTTTGGAAATATGTGCTGTCGGTAGTTCCGACGGCATGATATAGGAGTAATTTTCCCCAAAAAAGTCTTCAGCAAATTCTGCCCGGCGCCTAAGTGTGCACTTATTGAAGCAAGCACAGGCAGCACAGGCCGAGACGTCGTGGTCTGGGCCGAGGCAGGGAAGGCAGTAAGAATGGAAGTCCTTATGAGGTATTTGTTTATCACAAGACAAGCAATTATTAACTTTTGCAGTTTTATCTGACATCGGCTGAGGCAAGAAAAGGTTCCCCAACGGGGTACTTAGCTTTTGGATGACTTCGGTATCTGAAAACACAGGAGCTGGCCGACCGTCACTTACGAACTGCTTCTGCTTCGGGCACCGCGCGGCAAGAAAGACTGAAGAAGATGGCGTCGGCTGATGCTTTTATACCCCAGCCGCTCTGACGGGAAAGAGGCGACATCAGCCGGCGCCGGACCCAGACTTTGGAATCCGGCTGACCGAAGGGCTGCCTGAGGCAGGACAACCTATATGTCAGGACTGCAGTTGCATTCTTGAAGGACATCTTGCACTCTTCATCTGATGATTACCATGCTTCTCCTTTTAGACCATACCTGGATACACCAAAAAAGGTTGTATCATTGCAACACACAATGTATAAATCAAAATACTTATCTGCATAACCAGACTAAGCAACATATGAGGAAAGTTTTACCAATACAGGAAAAAGAGAATATTTTACATCATTTAATTCTTAAAAAGATAAATCTGTTCTTTTTAAATAAATTAGTCAAAACGTCACTCCACATGACACTTTCAATGCTTCTACTGAATTATTCAGATAGTAACAAAAAAAAATTAGTACTTCAGAAACCAAACTATCACTGACAAACTCTACTTCTCTCTTGATTTAAAAAAAAATACATCTACTCCATTAAAATAAATTAAAATAAAAAATACATCTGCTCCATTCATGAACCCAACTGATTCTAGATACCAAAAACTCCAAGACTACTTTGAGAATTTCAAGTACTGTAAATATGTTTAAAGCATTTATTAAACAATCCTTCAGACTCACTACTTGCATTAATAATCTCATGGACTACTTGACCATGGTATAGGGTAAGTGCAGGATAGCATATTATATCAGCAATGATGAACCTGGGGGGAGTCTGTAATCACTACACCCCCTTTATGAGGAGGCTCCGCCTCTGTACTGAAAGATCCATACTCAACCACCAAGGCTGTAATACTTCAAAGAAACCTGCTAAAAATTATGCCCTTTTCACTGAGGTAGCACAAACGCCTGGTTTCAAAGGCTGTCACAGCCAGAAGTGATAGTGGGGATAAGCTTCCACTACTTATAAAATGCTCTCATGGTATGCAGCTCTAATAGCCTTTGTTCATACAAGTCCAGATTCTGGGCTTCATGTCTGGCTTAGTTTCTAAGCCTGGCTAAACCATTTTAACTGACAGCAGTAGGGGTGAAGGTGGGTGACTGAAGCATTAAAATCAGTTGCTTCAGGCAGGTGAGGCTTGTCAGCCTACAAAAGCAGCCCATTTAGGAGAAGGTAAACCCTGATTTAAAACCTCCTCTGCTATGCGAGAATACCTAGTCAGGGTGAGACCTTCAGGAGTAAATCCTGAGGAAAAATCTGGAGATGGAGCCCATAAGGCAGTTTGAGGTTGTACTCGACCTCACTCTGGCAGCTCCTGCAACGACACTGATGCCAAGTTGTACTGGCCTTGTTTTTCCTCTTAGATTACATCAGTGGCATGGAGAGAGGGAACCTGCAGCTGGGCATCAGCAGTTTCCTCAAAATTCACTTGCTCAGGCCTGCGCCCTGGAGAAGACACTGCGGCATTACTTTGTGGACAATGACACAACACAGGAATCAAGAGTTACCGGTAATAAGCCAATGTACTCAAATGGCGTAGATTAAGATACCAGGGGTTGCTTCCAACGGTGTGAGAGATCCTTTAAGCTCATTGGGCAGCTGGGCCCCAGCCAAATAGGTGCTGCCTCACCATGGCCCAACTGTTCCAGTGTGTGTGTATGGGGCTTACAGAACTCCCAACAGGTGGCTCATTAACCATACACCTGGGGAAAAAAAATAAACCAGCCTTTATACTGGGCACATGGAACATAAGGATGATGACTTCAGGCCTTACAGAAGATCTAAAGAACATCAGTAATGCTCGGAAGACAGCAGTCGCCAACAAGCTCAGCAGATTGCAGATGGATATTGTGGCTCTCCAGGAAAAAAGGCAGTCATCCAATGGGTGTCTCAGAGAGAAGGACTTCACTTTTTTCAGGCATGGAACGCTTCCAGAAGAGATCAGGGAACATGGTGTTGGTTTCAGAATGTAAAACAACTTTGCTGGCTCAGTCATACCACCAAGTGTGGGAAATGAGAGAATGTTGAAAATTCAGCTACAAACACGAGTGGCCATGGTCAACATCTTCAGCATCTACATGCTTACTTTAACTTCTACCCAGAAAGTCAAGGACAAGTTCTATGATGAACTTAGCTGTATGCCAGAGAGACCACAGTTACAGACATCGCCCTGAATCGAGCCTCTGCTAACTATGACTGAACTCAATGTTGTGTCCACCTTGGAGGAACTCAACGATGCATTAAAAGCAGTCTCTTCTGAAAAAGCCACCGGGAAAGATGGAATTCCCTCAGAAATCCTTAAATGTATCAATGGTACCCTAACCTCAGAGCTGCATGCAATAATTTCCCAGTGCTGGAAAGAAGGCAGCATACTGCAAGATATCAAGGATGCTAACAAAGTTACTACCTATAAGAATATAGGTAAAAAAAGTGATTGTAACAACTATTGTGGATCTTCCTACTCAGTACTGTGGGAAAACTGCAGTTGTTGTCCTGAAGAGGCTCCATGTTCTTGCAGACAGAATTCATCCAGATTCTCAGTGTGGGTTCAGAGCTGAATGGTCTGCTATAGACATGATTTTCTCTACTAAGCAACTATAAGAGAAGTGCAGGGAGCAGAACAAACCTGTGTATATTGCCTTCATTGATCTGACCAAGGCATTCAACTTTATCAGTAGAAAATGTCTGTTTTTGATTATGGCAAAGATCGCTGTCCTCCAACACTGCTTAGCATTATAAGGGCCTTACATAAAGGCATGAGGGGGACCATCATGGAAGACAGATCCAGATTCACACCTTTCAAGATTTTCAGTGGAGTGAAGCAGGGGTGAGTACTGTCTCCAGTATTGTCTGGTATCTTCTTTTCAGCTTTGATGAAATTTGCTTTCAGAACTGCTACAGAGGGTCTCTGTTTCCAAACCACTATAGACGGCAACCTCTTCAAACTGTTGAAGCTTAAATCCTGTTAAGGGAGCATCCAAGGGAGTTCTTGTTCACTGATGACACAGCTCTTGCCGCTCACACGCAGCAGAAACTTCAGTCACTCATAAATCGCTTTGCCGAGCATGCATGGAATTTGGCCTCACAATCATTCTAAAGAAGACCAGGAGATTGGCCAAAATGACGGCAATGAACCATCAATCAGGGTGAGTGACTATGAGCTGGAGGTGATCCATGAGTTTGTGTACCTAGCCTCTACAATTTTTGACAACTTGTTACTTGATGGAAAGATCAGCAACTGCATTAGAAAAGCCCCCACAATGTTTTCCAGGCTGACAAAGACAATATGGTCTAATAATAAGCTCAGTGTGCACACCAAGGTACAAGTTTATGCAGCCTGTGTTTTGAGCACTTTACTGTATGCTAGCAAAACATGGACTTTGCACTCAAAACTGCAGCGGTGGCTCAATGTATTCCATATGCTCTTCCTTAGGCACATACTTTGTATCTCACGGCAAAACAAGATTCCCAACAACACAGTGCTTGAAAGGACAGGCACCACCTCCATGTTCACCTTTCTGCAAAAGAGACGTATGCACTGGTTGGGTCATGTCTCATGCATGATGGATGGCTGAATACCAAAAAACCTCCTTTTTGGACAGCTGGAGTCTGGAAAGAGGCGAAAAGGACAACCCAAATTTCGCTATAAGGACATATGCAAATGTGATCTCAGCGTTCTCTCCATCAGCACTAAACACCTGGTATTCTCTTGCCTCAGAAAAGTGTGCCTGGAAACTGGAAGTGAAGGTAGCCCTTGCTAAATAAAAAACTATCTTGGCATGGACAGCAGAGTTTAAGACATACTTCTGTGATAGACCAACATCTGCCTACTACTGTTCAGAACGTGAAAAGGCTTGCTACTCCCACACTGGATTGCACAGCCACAGAAGACGTTGCTTGAATCAGTCCAACAGGGGTGCAAACCCATGATCTTTTGGGATCGAAGGATGCTTACACAAGTACAACCTCAGAGGTTTTATATTAAAAGGTCAGCAGTAGGAGCAGATTTTCCACATATGGGGTTTGCAGAGTGGCTGTACCCCCCACATAAATACTAGTAAATACTGTATATTATTTATCCCACCATAGTAAATGGTCCATGGGACTTTCATGTGCAGGAAGATGCACATGCCTATAACTGGGTCCATGGGAATTTCAAACAGGTCCTATTTAGACATGGTGCCAGTTTAGTCTACAAGAAAGAAAAAAAAAAAAAACACGGCACAACAAAAATACTTAAAACATTACTTACTACTCAATTACTAAAATTACCAGCTATCTCCCTCGTCTCACTGTACCTACAAAATATTTGGAATTTCTAGTAACTTATGCATTAGCATCAACCTCCTTTCCCCCCATTTTGTGCATGGGATCAGGGTGCCACATCTATAGTGACTATCGCCTAGAGTCAATGTTCACACTACCAGGTGGCTAGCCCAGATCAGCTTTAATAGTGTATCCATTATTTTTTTTTTCTAGGATGACTTTTAGCTGGGTGATGCAAAGCACAAACTCAGTTTTGCTGCATGCAAATCTCAGTGATGACAGTTTTACTGGGAAAGCTCCACAAACAGTTTCAGTTACAAGGACCTAAAGAAGTTATCTTAAGACATTCTTGACTACCTGTATTGTTTCTTGGCTCCTAATCAACATCCTTGCAAGCAAAGACACAACCAACATGACAGCAACGATGCAGTTCTTTTAATGATTTTGAGATGGTCCCTACTCTCGGAGCAGTGTATGCCCCCCACCACCAACCAGAACCTCAATTGCCTTTCTGAACTAATACGCAGTGAGAACTGAGATGTAATAAAGGAATGCAGCTTGGTACGTAGCAGACCTTAAAGTCAGTTTAAACTTTTCTATTTTTAATTTTGTTACAAGGTACAACCCCAAAAGTTGCTGAATGGTAGGTCAATGAGCCCCTAGGTGACAAGGTCACTGGTGTGCAAAGTTCGGCTGCTGTCCAAAAACAACAAAAGTGGCAAAGCTGCATGTGGCCCCTATAAATTCTTTTTATTCCCTTGGGGTACAGAAAGTAAAAAAGGACATGCAACTCACTAGCTGCTGTACATTCTTACCCCTTAAAAAAGAATTTACTGAGTCAATAACTGGTACTGTCCACACCCAAATTTAACAGCTGCAGCCATGACAAGAGAGAAGTCAGCAAATCTGTCATTAAATACTGCAAAAGAATAAGACAGTGGCACAAAAACAAATTCTTTCTAAGACCAGGATTATAAACAAGCAATTTTTAAACAGATGGCAAAGTAGACAAGTACGGTCATCTTAGGTCATTTCCACATGAAATCATTAACATGTCTCTAGTGCTGAAACTGGCAAATTATTTACTATTTTCCAAGAACAGATGCAAGCCATTAATTTACTGTGTCTCAGAAAAGTGTCAGTTTTAAGAAATACTTCCAAAGTTTGTGTGTGTGTGTGTTGGGGGGGGGGGGGGTGGCTGCTTGGCATTCTGTTCTAGACATTTCAGCAGCATTCCCTATACAAATGTAAACATGTCCAAAAGTTGATGCATCATTCCTGTAAACACTTCTTGAATGTGGTTTCATAAAACATTCGCGGCCACAGTCTAATTCCCAATATACTCAATTTTTCCATCACTCTGTCATCTTCTTCATTTAACTGGTGGTTTAACTGCTGTACAAAACACAGTGACATCTACAAATGAATTGTGCTCATCTTCAGTGAACTGTGAGTGTGAGTGTGTGTGTGTGTGTGTGTGTGTGTGTGTGTGTGGATAGTTATATATTTGTATATAAATGTGTGTTTTATATATATATATATATATATATATATATATATATATATATATATATATACCATCTCGTATAATATATACTTATATTATATATATTAAACCAGCTTCTCATTACTTACTACGCCTTTTTTCTGCTTAAATACTTGTAGCTTGTGCATTTTGCACATCCTTCTTCCAGCTGTACCCCCTGCTTAAAGAAATGATAAATTATTTTAAATAAACACCATCAATTCAACTGCACATCTGGAGATAAGTGGACATCCCTGCTTGAACCCTCAGTTTCCCACAGCTTTTCTGAAGTGAAAATATACACTTGTATTTCAGTTCCTCCTTTTAGCAGGTTTGCAAGACATTGAGGTTCATCATTAAAAAATATTCCATAGACATGCTCTGACCTGACGCTCTCCAGGCCTAAATTATATACCACATAAGCTATCATTCCTAAATATACAAAGTGCTAACACTTTTACAATGGAGTTTATTAAATCTACCGTAAATATGTAGCTTGAACAACTTACACATGCCTGACAGTTGCACTCGGTAACATTAAAAAGAAGGGGAAATGAGATTGTTTTTTTCTGTACCACCAGACCAACAATCATATGGTGAGTTGTTAAATGGAAACCAGCCAGGCATTTAAAACAGAAAAATACCAGCTATGGGAACTGTGGTCACAAAGACTGCTGAAACACATTTCCTAAAAGAAGCTGTTTGTCAAGTTTTGAGTTACAGATAGTATCCAAGGATCACAGCTGTTAGTAACTGGTCTAATTTTAAACTTGAAGCATTCTGGTTAACAGCACTCTGTCTGCATATTCTTCTAATTCCCAGATGTCGATCCCTTCTAGCATTATTATTTGCAGTGCTGTGGCTGACAACAGGATGAAATACATGCTACCAGAAATCATATAACAAGGTGCCCTAGGCTCATGTAACACACTACCAAAGTTGAGTGAAAACGCTATGCTCCTGTTCCCTAGATAAAGCATATCTTGTGGAACAACACTGCATCAAGCACTCAAGATTGACAATAACTCTCAGCTATACTCTTCTTTGATTTTGCTTGGAACAAACTAGTGTAACCTGATACACTAGACAGAAAAATCAACACTGCATTTATGATGACCAGTTGCCAAAGGTTAGCAAGTTTACTATAGCACAATAAATGATACAGATGTTTACCCATACCCAATAACTAAATACAGAACACCGTCAACCTCTGAAGGAGACCAAAATTAATGCAAATAAATCCAAGTGTAAAAAAAACCCCAAAACAAGCAGTGAAAGCTAGAGGCTTTATTCATGGTTTTCATGTTTTAGTGCGTTCGTTTCTAACAGGAACTTCACCCTTGGGCTGCTAATTTAGACTATCTGGACAGGGATTGGCCACAGGAAGGAAAATGGTCGACAGACATCTGCCTACAATAAACTATTATGCCTACCTGAATAATTGCTCCACCTGGTCAACTTTTGCCAATGTGTAGAATAAATGGGCACAGACCTACATAGAAGGGCAGCTTGACTGCAGATGAGGAGGTAAAAAAAATTGGGGTTACACCCACAGAGTTTTACGTATTTCAAGATCAGCTTTCTGGCAGCAGCACTCCAACATCTGTGGGACAGGGGGAACGGTCCAATGACTTGTGTGTACAGTTTTAATCTGTACTACATCAATTTCTTACGAGTATTTGGTGTTTTAGGTGGAATATTTAGCCTTGATTTAGTGAGGCTTGCTAATTCACAACATATCTCATATCATCTCAAACGTCTTGTCAATAAATGCAGGCAGGGCCAGTAATTAGTCCAACAGAAGAATAATCTAGAGCAACAGAACTGTTAAGGTTTGAAATCTATGAAAATATCCAAGCACATCCTCTTGGGATACCAACATGACAATTGGTCATACAAGGAGGGCAATGCATTGCAAGGTTCAGCAAATTGCAATCCTAACTCTAGAAATGTCCAGCATGCCAGTCACCACCAGAAAATATAAGCACTATACACAAGGATGAGGTTAAAAACCTTCCTTTCAGACACAAACACCTAGAAAAAGAGCATCTCTTATACTGACTCCTAGATAACTTCTCTCTCTCAGAATAATGCTGAGTGGTTTCAGATTATTCTCTGCAATCTGGTTAGTCACCGCAGACAAAGCAGTAACTGGACTGCAGGCAGTCTTAATTCTGAAATATTGACTAGAATCTACAGATCTCAAGGAAGAAGGCTCGGGGACTCAGGGCATTGCAAAGGCATTCCATAATTTATTATAATGTGATAGGTACAAGGCAGCTACTGCATAGTATTCTTCAGGATGACAAACAATTCCAGACAGGATGAATACCATCAGAAAAAGAACATGTGCAAAATTTCTAAATAGTTAATCATACGTGGAACATTTCTCATGTCCAGTTGCCATCTAAATGTATTTTTTTTGTGATGTGAACAGAAAGAAAAAGCTGGCTAGGACAGCCACTGAGATCCAGGAGCAGTGTGCTTAAACCTATATAAATTAGAAGTATACAACTGCTCACCATTTCAGAAGATGCTTTATAGTGCCTACTACATCAGCTAAGTAATTGTAGTATTCCCTTTCTGTAGTCAGATTATGGTCTAATTTCTTTCCCTCCATCACCTGCTTGTGAGGGGAACTATTAACTGTGCCTGCTCCCCCCAACATCAGCATTGCTTACACACCTGAGATTACGAAATGTACTCATCACACCAAAGTACTAATCTGGAAACATATACTACACACTTGCATTTTCAAGAGGGAGTTCTGACACAGACCCATGCAAAATGATCACCCATTTTCTATAAGAACAGCTCCTAGACCAAAGGAAGAACTAAATGGAAGTTATGCTGCCCAGCTTTAAACCAAAGAAATCCCATGTTGTGTTTGAACACTGGAACATGCCAACAAGCTTCATTCAAATTAAATGTCACTATCTGGGCTCTGTGAAGAACAAGTTACAGTGTACAGACAGTTATCATTCTGAAATTTTCTCCAAGATGTTTCTTGTAGCTGATGACATCCAGGACTGTCTACATTAATCTTTTTTCCTGGACAATTGAAGGAACGTGGAGTAAAAAAAATGTCTGACCTCATGACAAAGGAGTTAAACATTCCTTATTGAACCTTCTTCTTTAATATATCTTTAATAGTAGTCTTATCTGGAAAATAATGGACTTGGATAACTTCAGATTCAGGTTTTCACATAAGGCTTGGATAAGAACTCTCTTTTATACATCCAATCACCCTCTTTTTGGATATTCCTTCTTTAATGTAAAGAAACTTGTGCTTCTCCCTCCTACTGAAACTTGCTTTATACGAAAAGAGTAGTACTAGAAAAGAACAGAGGGACCTCCTACAACACCAAGGGAAAAGAAGAACTCAGGAAGTCATTTACTGAAAATGTCATTGTCCTTTGCAAAGGGTCCTGAACAACCCACCAATGATCCTCATTATATCATCCTCTGTCATTCACCGAAAATAACTCCTTCCCTTAAAGACTGCCACTCCCAAAATGTTGTAGAAAAAAGTATCTTACTGCAAGAAGGTCATTTGCTACTGCTGCCTCTTAAGTGTTGAGGAATCTGTTGTTACATGAAACAAATCAAGTAATGTTTCCTTAACTTTACTGTCTAGATCACAAATAAAAGAATTTGACTCTGTCCCAAGCAGGGCCCCGAAAGAAATAGGAAAGTTCCTAATAATGGCTATCATACTGTCAAGTATAAGGCTGACCCTATTATGTCAAACCCGTCTCCTGTGCATCACACATGAGTCTGTAGACTTAAAAAAATTAACAGACGAAATTATAAGCACACATATAATAAAAAATATATCACAAACGCAGTATTGAACAGTCTGACTGCTATCTGGACATCTGATTTGAAAGACAAACCATCAAGCATAGAACTTGCCAAGTAACATCACTTCGGTATAAACTGATAAGAAAAAGCTTTATGAGCTAAAAGAGTTAATGCTCTTCATCAATTCAAACATTTAGGCTCTTTATCTTTACATTCAGCAATATGAAGCACTGGTTTTATTAACTACAGCTGCAGACACATCCACGTGGACTATGCTGGGTGTGGGGGTGATTTGAATTAGTAACCATAAACTTCTATAATTTAATAATACTTGATAATACTTGTCTATGGTCTTAAAACCATAGGGCCACAGAATTAGGATACTGAAGAAGTGTTTCACTTAAAGTCTCACAATTCTCATGTAAACAGAGGTGGTGGGCAACAGAGGAGAATAGATACAAAGTAAGTCAACTTAAAAAATCTTCAGTCAGGTAATATTGAGCTTACTAAAAATGTATTTGTATTAATATAACATTCACAATAACAAACAATATCAGATTACATCAGACTGCATTAAAATTCATCTGCAAATCTATTTAACTTCAGTCTATCAAATTATGAGGCTAGAGTTGGGGAATCTTACTGCTTTAACAAGTCTTCATTCTTTTGACCTACCTGCCACTTATTGTTACCAGAGGAAAAAAATGATGGCTGAATTCATCTCTGCAAATATCTCTGCCAACCTGTGATAGATTCAGAGGAATTAGCAGATTTTAGGTCAAAATGGACACATCCTTATGAACTACACAGTCTACTGCATATTCCATTTGATTGTCTCTCTTCTGAAGGCAAGCTATTGACTGAAATATTTCCCTTGAGTTTTCCTACTGGAGTGCTTCATAATGGGATTGTCTCTTCAACATCTAACTTAGTTTTCTTAACTTTAGGAAGTTCAGACTTTATAGTGAAAATATAATCCAAATAGTATCCACCCATAACCTCTTTCTCCCCTTTTTGCACATGGGTGCAAGTCAATGTTAACATCATCAGGTGGCCTAGCCCTGCCATGGACAAACATAACATAAAAGATACTTTGAAAAAAATCACCAAACAGCATCTGAAAGGGAACACTGATATTTTTCAAGTCTGTATTCAAAATATCAGCAGACACCCTTAAGGAGAAGATGTAAGTTTTACGTCCAAGTTATACAGCCTGAAAAAAGTTTAGTTCCTTTTAGGCTTCACAGCTGGAAGAATCATGGGAACACAACAGTTTCAAACTTCTAAGTACTACAAATTATCAAGTTTCTGTCCTAAAACACACTTTCCTCAAATTACTGAAGAACTACTTCCAGATAGTAAAATTTAAATAAGTGCACTCAATTCAGCCCTGATAACGACAATAAAAACTTTCAATTAATCCACCACTAGAAATACAGACACCTTGCAGAGTTCAGGATAGGGGCAACAATCAGGAATATATGCTATTATCTGAACTGGCATGCAAAACAAAATTATACTTTCGCTTCTACAGTCTAAGTGACAAAGATCTCACTGGTAAAGAAAATATCTCAGAGAGTTCAGCTGCAGAAGGAAAATGCTGCTAATCATGTCAAGCCAGGAAGACTAAACACAAGAGTTATGGATTTACCTGAATGACCAAATGTGGAGGTTACATTATCAGCTATCTGTTTTGTAAAAGGTATACTTCAGCTTTTAGAGTACATTAGAATTATGAAACAAGAGTAACTGTTTAGAGAGATGCATTCTTTCTCTATTAGTGTTAGATAAAACTCATTACAAATAGCAACCTGAAGTTCCAAGGTCCTTAACTGCAGCAGTAATGGATACTTCAAAGACTGGCTTCCATAAAGCAAAACTTAAGGCAGCAGAAAAGATGGGCTTGCAAAATATATGTTTTATGTCAAATAATTTACACTGCCGGAAGGAGCTAGGGCTTCACTGAAAATCTCTATATTTACTTAAATCTCCTAACAAATTAATGTTTGTATATCTAAGGCTGGCAAATGCCAACATAAAGAGAGTATTCCTGGACAAAAAAAAAAAAAAAAACAATTAAATCCACAGACAAGCTGAGCTCAAGGGGAGACCAAGTGAATCTTTCAGTCATTAAATTTATATATATTGGTGAGGTGGCTGACATAGTGACACGCTGAGTATCAACGTCACTTCATAGTAAGAGGTTCTTTGGTTCATTTCTCATCTGGGGTGCCTTCTGTGTAGAGTATGCATATTCCTCAGTGTTCGTGTGGGTTTTCACTGGGTACTCCAGTTTCTTCCTACATCCCAAAGACACGTTTTAGGTGGAATGGTGATGCTAAATTGTCAACACGTTCATGTGTGTGATATGGAATGAAAGCCTGGCAATCTATTTCCATTCCATAATTACCTAGTAAACTCTGTGGATAGTGACATCTGTTCGTGGGGTTGATATAAGTGTTGGATTCAACTAGACAGGACTACAAGAATGAAATAGTGAGGCAAAATTTTAAATTATGAACTTAAAAGAAGAAATGTTCAGAAGAATATTCAGTTGTTAATGGGCTAAGGCTTCATCTTTGATTAAAGTATGGAAGACAAAAGTTTGAAGAGTGGACTCCAATCAAAAGAAACCCGCAGCTTAACTCAAAAACATACCTAAGTTTGAACAATCTGAGTAAGAAATAAGTCAACAACTGAACCTTAGTGCCAAAGTCAAAAGATGAAAGACTTAAGCTGCAAATTTAACAAAAATACATACTTTCAGCTCTAACAGAGTGAAGAGTAGCATTATGCTAGTTTCCATATAAATCTTGACTGTGTCTGTGTATATAATAAATACTCTAAGGCAGAAACATTTGAATTCTCAGTTGCAAGGTGCCATACATCCAACCTAATGATGCCATGCTATGTTTCTGGAATGCAAAATCTAGAATAAATTTACCAGCCTATAAGCACTTACTCTCAAGAATGGTACATCACAAACTATACATATATGACATTCTTTCCCTGGCTACAATATCATCAGGGCAGGTAGATTTCACAAAAAAAGCAGGTGGAGTCGGTATTCTGTATCCAAATTCCAATTAACTAATTTCCTATAACAACCCTATATCTAAATTCCAGAATGCTGAACTTCTCATTTCTCCCCTTATATTAAACAAAAGTAAACATCTCTGCATTATTATTCTATATATAACACCGGAAATACTTTTTCCAATCTAGAAAATACTCTTATTGGGTAACAAACAAAATTTTCAATCATATAATATTTCTAGGGAATGTTAACACTGATGGACAGAATTTAACAATAAACTTCCCAACCACTTGTATTAACCTACATGGCTTCAAACAACATTACTTCCCCAACACTTTAGAACAAATCTAATCAAACTATTATAATACTAAATGGATAATGGTCTCAGACCCATGTAAATGTAAGTCATGTGGAATCCTTTCAGATTCCCTAAGTGATCACCACCCTATATTTGCTAGAAAGCCCACCAGTCATCAGACCAAACGCTACATATACAAAATGAGCTGCAGTGACCAAGCTTCAACCCAGATACCTTGCAACCATCTTAAGATCATTTCACTGGTCTATCCTGAAGAATATACCCCTGGATGATGCAGTAGATACATTCAAAACAATATTCTTGTCTACATTGCCCTGCCCCATCAACAAGTAACAGAGTTAAAATCAGCTATGCTCCTTGGCTTTCTGATCATAGCAGGATTTGCATGCTTAGTAGAGACAAGGCATGGAAAGAATGTCTAAAACATAAATGTCCTCAAAAACTTGCAGTGTTTCAAAGAACTATGCAACCTCACCACAAATCTAGTCAACAACAGGAAATACTACTTCTCTAACCTACAAAATATCCGTACAATAAAAAAAAAATTCTGGTCATCCATTAAAGGTATAAAACACCCTGAAACACACATCCCTGATCCCTCAACAATGCCTCCTCAGAGACTGCATCCCAATTTAATTCTTATGTCGTTGAAATTAGTTATCACTAAATATTTTTCTCATTTCCTTCCTTAGTCTGCTCTCTACCCCCAACTACTGACATCTTCAACATTTCTTTAAAACTGGTCTCTATCTCCTACATAAAACAATTACTAAACAAAATCAAACCCTGCCTCTATACTGCTGACAACCTCCCTTCAAAATATCTTATGACTGCTACAAACTCCTTTGGCTTACTTGTTTCTATACTATACTAATAACACAGTCCCATAGAGAAAGTCTACATTCCTTCCCTCTACCAAAAAATCATTCTTCTCCATAAGGGTGGCAACTCTAATGAAATATCCAACTTCAGACCTATTGCGATAATATTTCTCCTTTCTAAAATTCTAGAAAAAAGTGCCCATAAACAGTTTTTCAACCATCTCTTACAAGTAAATCTCGACTTCCACACAAAATGGGTTTAACACCAGCTCAAAAGTATAAACACTGCCCTTATAACATTCATAGACATCAATAAAGCCAAAGATAAAGGCAAATATGTTGAATCCCTATTTTTTGTCTTGTCAAAAGCTTTCAACAAAGTTTTGCATTAAAAAACTCCTGCTACAACTGCCCTCTCTAGCCTTATCATACGCTATTTTTCAATGGTTTTGCTAGCTACTTGTCAGACAGACATCAATTATTAAATGGCATTAGCACTCTCTCTCATCTATCTGTGATAACTGTGTACCTCAAAGTTCTACTCTAGACTTTTCAATATCTTTATTAATAATTTTCACCCATCCTGTAAACAGCAACTGTTATACGATAGATTTGCAGATGATTCCACTCTTAGCTGCTTCTCCGATAGCCTCAGCCAATTGCAAATAATACCACAAGATGCCTTTAACACACAGTCAACTCTTATTCAATCCACCCCCCCACACACAAAAAAAAGACCCTACTATTCTGCCCACAACTGCATAACCTCAAAAAATAACTTTAAAATGCCTTCACTAAAAATAAATTTTAAAATGTCTTCAGTAAACAGTATTGAACCTGGAAGTTGTCTCACAAACTGCTACACATGACAACAGTTAACCTTAAAGGTGATCTTCACATACATTACAGTACTAAAAAGATCTCAACAAAAACCAGGAATGCTGCATAGGGCAAACACATTCCTTACTAATTTTTCTGAAGTAATTTTAGCAGCCATATATGTGTCACTCTCCCCTCTTATATGGTTCTCCCATCCTGACAAAGCTTCAGCCATCACTAAACTCTAAGCTTGAACAATGTTACAATAAGGTGGGGAGATCTACAGCTAATATGCCACAAGGAACCCACCACTGCTCTATATGCAGAATTCTAAACTGTTTCAGACTTCCCACTAACTGCGGTGGTGGTGCTGCGGTAGCATTGTCGCCTCACAGTAAGACGTTGTCCTGTTCAATTCTCAGCTAGAGCTTCTTCTGTGTGGAGACATGCGTGAATGGGCGTACCTTCATTGAAGGTTGTGCGTCAGGGCCGGCAACTCGGCACGTAAAAATCTACTGCCAATCATTAGCGGACTGGAGTTCCCGCTGTGGCGATCCCTAACCGGGAAAAGCCAAAAGACACAAGACACAACAACTTCCCACTATCTAACACACAGTCAGCTATTTGTAACTCACAAAATGTGTATCCAAAACCTACAAAAGTATCCCTACATTAATCGGGTTTGTATCGAACCTTAATTAATTCATTCAAGCCATTATTAAAAGAATTTCCCTAAAGCTCTTGGCTTTGTTGTCTATACCAGATCAAATTGGTAATTATCATCCTTGTATCTAGAATCTCATCCTACCCCTCTTATCCTCCTCTGTTTACCACTATACCCTCTAATATTCCCCATTTCATCTCTTATGCTCTTCCCCCACACTAGATATGCTCTAAGTTTTCCTTTCCACATTTCTCTACTGAAGTTCCCTGCTGCTACTCTCCTCCTCAGTTTAAAAAAATATTATAACATGTCTTCAACTTATACACTTCTCTTCCTCACTATATCTAATTCTGTATCTATTCTCACCCTGTCTTTGTCCATGCCAGCTGATCTTCATCTTGCTATGTCCCCCACTACTATCTTTTCCTTATGACACATATCATTATTTATACACATATTCCTCACTATATATCACCTTATATCCATAGTCAGTCCTTCAAATCTGTGAAACACACTTTCTTGTATAACTCAATAACTGTTTCCCATATTATACAATTTCAATACTCTTGAAACTGGTCTTTATCAGGAATTGTGCCTTTCAGTAACATGTATATACACACAATTTCAATCATCTGAAACTCATTTTGTATATCAATTTGTATTGTTGCTTTATGTAATATGTTGATTGTGTGCACTTCTCCGACCCTACATTGACAAGGAGTCTCCAGCACCTTTACTCTGCTTTTATATAATTACTGCAATGTCATACAACACAACACATTCCATTCTGCAAAACCTTAAGCAACAATATAAAATGTAACTTATACTTTTAATATCATTGTAGATCTCATGGTATAACTGTACTCTTATGTATTATTGTCTTTCTCTGTAAATGCATCTGTGGAGATTTTCTCTCTCTGGGTCTCCACTGAAACGGGGTTCTATTTCTCAGTCGGACTTTCCTGGTAAACAAATATCAATAAATATTGAGAGATTTAGTGAGACATGCATGCACCACTCCCTTGCTTGAACACTACAAGTACGTAAGCTCTTCAAGAAAAAAGCATGATAAAAGATGCTGCCCTCTTCCATTGCACTACTGCCACAGATCAGAGAACTGTACAGGCAGCAATCAGGCAGTTGCGCAAGTATTAGAGATGGTCTGCCAACAAATCCTTGCTTTTTACAACAGACTGGATGGTTGATAAAGCACATCATACTGCTGTAAGGGAGATGTAAAGCTGTCGAAGAGATGTTGTCTTGTATGTGGGGATCCTGTACAATGGAATGACACAAAACATTTTGCTACCATCAAAAGAAGCACTGCTGTCACACAGATGCTGTCTCCTTAATCGATGGCATAGTTGTTTGCCAAACTTTTAAGTAAAATAGTGAATTCTCAAAAAAAAATGTACTACCTTTCTGAAAGTTGTTGTTCTTCTCTCCACTTTTCCCTGTTAGGGGTCGCCACAGCGGAACTCCGGTCCGCTAATGAGTGGCAGTAGATTTTTACAGTGCCGAGGTGCCAGCTCGACGCCCAACCTTCAACGAAGGCACGCCCATTCACGCATGTCTTTCAAGCGCCACTCAACGGCGGGGAGGACATACAAACTCCACGCAGAAGGCGCTCCAGCAGAGAATCGAACAGGAGAACCTCTTGCTGTGATCAAACACCATGGTAGTCGTATTTCATTTTATACATTTGCTAACCAAGTAACCCACTGAACACAAGTATCCCTTTTCAGGGGTGAGCTGGGTGCACTGTCTGGTCAAATGACTTGCACACCGTCACAGAAAAGGTAAACTGAGTGGGGTATGCAATTAACACTGTACCCTTGACTACATGAAACATATGATTAACAGCTTAGAGCCTACCCAAAACTGGTTATGAATACTTTAAACCACCATAAAAAAAATCTCCCTATGCTAGAAAAGAAAAGGAGCCTGCTATGAGTACAACAAACATATCCTGTTAGAAGCTAATACACTAACATTCTGAGCAGACAGCAAACTAACTTGTTTAACTGGGTGGTTAGGCTAGTACAGAACCCTCTAGCAGGGCCTAAGGCAAATAAGTGATGCACAAAAAAGTATTACAATAGAACACAGAGAAGCACATGGCAACTACAATTATAATTGGGTATTACAATAGATATCCAGGTCTAGTATAAGGTTAGAGTAAATATATTTGCACAGTGATGGTACTGTGCAAATAAATGTAGTCCAGCATAAGGTTAGAGTAGCTTTATTTGCACAGTACCATCACTGAATGGGACAGTACCGTTAGAAGTTATATACATTAATGATTGTCATAGTGCCTCACAGGTAACAATGCTGTATATGAAAAATCATACTAAAGATAAGCTTGCTTACATGTTGAGAAAGAAACCATTTTAGATATCTCATGACAGAGGTAATGTCATATTGGTACATAATTAACTACATGTATTATCCAAAACTGCTAAAGCAAAGACACTCGTATACTTGAGTAAAATGTGATTTCAATTGTTACAGATTGTCAAAGTAATTTCTTTAGGTAAACGATTCCATAAAACAATGGGGTTAAATGCTTAAATATGAAAAGTTGCATATCTGTAGACAAAAGATCAGTATGTACCCAGACTGTTCAAAATCTGGTAGCTGTTTTCATCTACAAACAGGCCCCTGAATATCACCCTAAGGCAAAGCAAATATGACTTAGAATATTTCCAAAGTTTATTAACCTGCTATAAAACATTATATTTACCAGTTATACGAAAATGGAGAAGTTGTTTTCATTTTAAAATATTTTTTGAAAAAAGTTTGAGTAATATCACAGATTTGGAAATAACAGCATCATATTAAATGGCAACGTTTTTCATTCTAAAGAGTCTCCAAAACTGCATTTCTTTTTGACATCACAGCCTTAAAAAGACCTTCCCACTCAAAATAGAGTTGGCATGTTTGTCTAAAGATGAACTTATTACTCATTCACACATTCTAGTCACATTAAGAGACAAAGAAGTCTTGTAAAAACAATAAAAGCCTAATTATGCACTGAAACTTGACTAATATGCACGCTGATAGGAACATTATATCCAGCTTTAGAATGTTATATCCAGCATTACCCATAGGAAGAAGCCCACCCAGCTATAGCTATTAAAAAGAAAAGCTACATCGCCAGGAGGGATCTCTCAAAAATCAGACTCAACAAAAACAATTTTTTAAAAAATAATTCAACCACTCCACTGGGACTTCACAAGTCTGCAAGCATCTGCGAGTAATCAGTAGGACATGTGCACACTCCAGAGTCCTTAAAAGAAAAAGAAAGTGCTAAAAACTACATTGTAGCCAATATGTTGTGCAAACATTAGCATATACATGTCCCAGACATGCACAGTACATTAGTTGTCATCCTCAGCTGTGGGTGACACAGCAAAAAGACTATGCAAAGAAGTGCAAAAACAAAATGCTGCTATTTGAAAAAAAAAGATATGAAATTTCTCTGTTTTGTAAACAATGACACTGCACAAAAAGTAATAAAACACTTTGGTGTGTGGGTAATATAGGAGTTACCCACACTAAATCATGGATTATTGCTTAAATAAACACAGCTGCATAGCGGGAACCCAATACAATGCTGCAGTCAAAACAGCTAAGATGCAGCTTCTGAAAGCTATGCAGACTGCTGGCAGAAATCTCCTAAACCAATGTGAAACAGAAAGCCTAAAATCTCAAGACAGATGACTGCTTCTGAAACTGAACTAATTGAAGATCTACATAAACACTGAGCTTCAGAAACGCATGTCATTTTCAAAAGCATCAAAACAAACTAGCTTGGACCTTGTCTTCAGTTTAATTATAAACAATTTGATCTAAAATGATGGGTGGTGGACACATTCCACAAGTGGAAGGGTTTGGATGTCAAATGCCAAGAATAAAAAATACAGTGGCTGGCTATTTAGGAAGAAAGATTATCATCCTTTTATACTTCAATATACACAATCTAATAAATCCCTTTTCATTTCTACGTTGCCTACTTTTTCTGAACATACATCTTTCATAACTATTACGGAAGCCCATTGTCAGAAAAATATGTATTAATGTGTGCATTAGTAATATGCTTAGTGCATTTAGAGCTTGAAAAGGGTTAACACATTTATTTTATTTCATACTGCATAAATCTGTACAAACTACAGATGCTTTCTGACCTTGTATTATTAGCTAAAATCTTGCTTGTGCCTTGGAAATTTACTGAGAAGCAGATGATTTCTGCTTATGTTAGGAAAATAATGAATAGAACAATACTACTTGTATGAAGCTTAGACAAGAAGTTCCGTTTGAGCTGTGAGAAAATACACAGCTGTAGAAGCCATATATAATTAGGACAAAGCCTGTTTGAAAATATGAACTGCAATCAGCATTTGCTTGTATCTGAATTAGAAGAGTACCTTGAAATGTAACACTGTACAATGGAAGCTTGTAAACGAATTAGTGCCCATCAAGGCCAAGTTGCTTTTCTCAAAGGTTTCTCACAAATCTAGTCATATCAGCAGAAAATCTGAGTAACATCTGCTGTAGAACATTACTGAAAGTTGTGTTTGATTACGTCAGCCATAGAAGGCCGTGTCTTGTAAAACAGTATAAGAATAAACATACTTCCTGTTAGTAGTTAAACAAATCCTTGTATTTGCATGTTTTGTCTCCTTGCGGCAAGTAAATAAATATACCTTAACTGAACCTTACGCGTATTGGTCTTTGAAGTTTTTTCCTTTGACACCCATACCAAATGAATGCCAGTATTCTGGACTGAAACTTCTGTCCTCCCCACACCATCTAGTCTGCATGAAGTTAACATGATATTTCTTAAAACTAACAATGTATGGAATACTATATAGTTAAATGTACTCAATGCTTAAAGAAAATTGACAATTTGGTAGAATCAGAAACAGCACTGGTCTTCAAGGTAGTTTTTACACTGGTACAATTGGGTCAGAATAAGTAAAGGGGGAAATGAAGTGGCTTGTAGCCAGCTCTCTTTTCTCCTGGGGAACTGTTGAGTTTATGTCTCACTACTGATCTACTGAGGACTAAGAGTGATCACTGATGTAGGTCGTCATTAACGTAAAAGCCTGAGCTCCCATAGGTGTGTTAGGCGATATCAGAATGGTGATGTGCTCATTCTACTGTAGGATCACTTCAAATATGGTGGTGGTGGGGGCATCATAAGATGGAAAAAAGTTCTTAACAGAGGAATAAAGGCAGGCACAAAAGCCTCATCACAGGCACAGGTAGGCTAACATAGGTACCAATTATGTCATAAAGAGGGACTCTCAAAGAGCAATGAGCAGTGAATGATGGATGGAAATGTGAAATATAAGGAGTGGGGCAGACCTCCTGAAAAATATTAAAAGGCAAGCAGCTAGTAGACAAGGACTTACTACTTAACAAGAACAACTTAAAGAATGAGACAACTAAATCACTGTAATTTGCTGTCACAGCCTGTGTTTTTAGCAGACTCTGAAAAGAGTTGTAAATGCAATTTTAATGGAAGTCTACCAATAACGCACTTAATCAATCTGTCTGCCTAATCAGCTATTTAGAGTGTGTAACATGATAAAACAAAATACTTAAGTAGAGAGAAAGTAGGAAAACTTAACCATTTAATTATTGGTGGTATGCGATTTTGCTGCTTAGTAGCTGCCCCAGTGGCACAGAAGTAAACTTCCTGTCTGCAAAACCAACAGCCCAAGTTCAGGTAACTGTTCATAAAATAAGTATTACTTCAGCCTTTGAATTTTGCCAAGAGTGCTCACTTTTCCTAGCAGCTGAAGTGTACCTGCAGCTGGCTCCTCCTGAAGTTCATCTACAGTTACCTGTACTGCAGGAATATTTTAACTACATTGGAACATTATTTTTATTAGCCTTATTGCTCCTGCTACTATTAGCCTTACTGCTCCTCCTCCTGCTACTGGAACTATTTGAGTGCTTTGATTTCACACTGCTCTGCTTTCTGACTGCATGTCTTGGTGCACATCTTTCAATATCTTATAGGTTCACAGGTGTTTACTAGGCTAACAACCACAAGGACATTTTTAAGCCTAGCCATGCATCCCAAATCTCTGACAAGTTCTAATACCCTTGATAAGAGTAAGCATGGGCCTGGGAGATGAACCACTGACAGGTTACCTGTGATCATTAGAGACATAGGTGTCAAACCAGGGATGAATTTCCGGTTTCCCATCCAATTGTCCAAGTTGCACTTAACTGGGTTAGGGAGGAACTCTGCTTCACATTCTTAATGCAAGAATTCTGGACAAAGACTTGTTGCTCCTCCTTCTACTACTGGAACTATTTGAGTACTTTTCATTCACACTGCTCTACTTTCTAATTGTATGCCTTGGTACGCACCTTTCCACCTCAATGCAAGAATTCAGGACAAAGACAAAATAGGGGGACAAAAGCAAAAAACAGGACATTCTGGAAAATTCAGGAGATTTCTGAGGCATATCTAGGTATTTTATAACTTTAGTGCCCTGCTTACTGAGATATCTAAAGTCACTGGGTGCAGCTATTTTAATAATTAACACTACTTTTGTCCTTTTCTTCATCCACAATATCTGATTTTCTTGCTGCTACTTCCATGACTGCTTGATACTATATGATCCCACATGATCATTATTTATGCACTTTCAATAACACTTTGTGATTCATTTCTCTAATGCTTATCATACAAGTGTAATAACCTTTTCAAATTGCTGTGCCTTTCAGTATATAACCCTCAAGTGCAAGTACATCACAACTGGCAACAAGACATACAGTGAAAATGTTTCTCTCTACCACTGAACCTGCATTCAATCTGTATCTTGCACTTCTATAGACTTTTGTACACAAACATCTTTATATTCCATTACCTTGAACTGTAGTTAGTTGTCCCGTTCGATTCTCAGCTAGAGCGTCTTCTGTGTGGAGGCATACGTGAATGGGGCGTGTCTTCATTGAAGGTTGTGCGTCAGGGCTGGTAACCCGGTACGTAAAAGTCTACTACCAATCATTAGCGGACTGGAGTTCCGCTGTGGCGACCCCTAACCGGGAAAAGCCAAAAGACACAAACAAACCTTGAACTTATTACCCTGAGCACACTCCATGTAATATTTTGAGAAAATATCAAGTAAAAAAACACACCTTCCTTACTAGAGGCTTCAGTCCACCAGGAAAACTGCAATTAAATGTAAAACACTTGTAGTCCAAAAATGGCAGGTAGTTCCAGTGTGAAAAACTCTTCTTTATTCAACCACAGACGTATAAGTGCTTTCACAGATAACTTCTGCTTCTTCAGATACAAATGCATGCTGTCTACTGCGTAACTTATATCTATGTTAAAAATCTCTAATACTTAATGTAAGTAAGCATGTCATAAAATGACTTAACATTTAATTTATTCAACGGTCTTGCTTTAAGTTTTGGTCTTATGGGTATCCAGTTGTTTAACAGTATATATTTATATTTGAGCACACTTTTTATGTTTGTATATTTATATGTGCATTTTTTATATATGTATTCTTTATACATATGTTTTTTTGTGTGTTATACATTATACGTTTTAGAATCATGTTTACATACTGAAGGACTGAATGTTTAATGAAGGAAGTTTCTTTAAGATGATTGTGACTTAATTAGTTGGTTCAAGATATACAAGTTATACAGTAGACAGCATGCATTTGTATCTGAAGAAGCAGAAGTTAGCTGTGAAACCGCTTATACGTCTGTGGTTGAATAAAGAAGAGTTTTTTTACACTAGAACTACCTGCCATTTTTTTGGACTACAGAGTGTTTTACATTTTAAGAAAATAATTATTGATCTTAATTTTCTTCTTTACCTACGGTATGTATTCATATATGTAAAGCTTCTGGCACCCTGTATAGGGTAGGTTGCTCTCCCTGGCAGGTGCTAATTCACCCTATAGTGTTTCCATATTTGTGTACATGAATAGATTTGTTACTTTTTAAGTATTGCATTCTGCAGTGCTAGCTTGTTAGTAAATATAGAGCATAACTATTTTATAGCAATGTATACCCATTTAAATTGATTTAATGCCTAAACATTAACTGTGCAGTTTTTAATCAATTCCCATCAGTTTTGCTCTGAGCCAATTGCAAAATGTTTTCATTATGAAATACGCATGCATCTCATTCTTCCTAATTTCCAAAAGTTAAATGAAGACGTTGTGACGTCCCCACTCTGGGCCAGTAATCAAGGAGCCTGAATCCTCACCTCTGGCATTGGAGAGAGAGATTCACTTGCAACAAAAAGGGTCCTAGTATTGCCAGATGCAGCTCTCTGCATCAAGCACAATCTCCATTAAGAGCACACAGGAAGCACACTCAATCTGGGGTCCACATTTTTCTGTCTCCCTCGAGGTCCAGCACCAAGTCTAGAAATATTTGAGTGCTTTTCTTTCATACTGCTCTACTTTCTGATTGCATGTCTTGGTACACACCTTTAAACCTCAACTCAAGAATTCAGGACAAAGACAAAATAAGGGGACAAAGACAAAAATCAGGACATTCTGGAGATTTCAGACACATAGGCCTCCAGCACCCTCTCCATAAAACCAGTGATTCATGTCCCTGCTCCAAGTAGCTAACACACACACACAAACGCACACACACACACACTCACCTGGGAAAGGCTGGCACAGATTTACTAGCTATGCCCCCTTCTGCCCAGACTATAAGGTAGTTACACTGCCACCAGACACCCCAAAGCCAGCTACTCTAAGGCTCTTGCAAGGATACCGAATTATACTGAGTGAAATTAATATCAATATCAAATTAATATCAGAGCACGTGATGCTGGAGACTTAGTCTCAGCATTATTTCTAGATCTTTCAAAGGCATTTGACATCATATCACACTCCCTCTTGTTTAATAAACTCACTAATCTCGTCCTATCTCCCCCTACTATACAATGGTTTATTAATTATCTCAACAACATGCAGCAATCTACTAGATGGCGACACATTTCCTCCCCTTTTATAACTACAAACACAGGCGTCCCCCCAAGGATCTATACTGGGACCCTTATTATTCAGCATATTTGTCAATAACTTTTACTCCTCCCTCATCCATAGCACAGTCATCCAATATGCAAATGACTCAACTATCATCTGCTCTGCTAAATCTGCCTCCACTTTACAGCATCTCACCCAAGGCACATTTACTTCCACAGAAACCTGGATGTCCCAGAATCATCTTGCTCTCAACCCCAATAAAACAAAACTGTTAACATTTACCCCCACTAAATCCAGCTCTGTTGACAAATCATCATTCTCCATTGACTCCCAAAATAACACCATTATTGAAGTTGCCCCCAACACCAAATTACTAGGAGTCGCCATTGATGACAAATTAACATTCGATCTGCACATCTGAAGTAGCATTAAAAAAACATCAAAAACTAGGTGCCCTGTACAGGCACAACTATTTTCTCAGTCTATCTGCTAAAAAGGCTCTAGCCTCTTCCTTCCTGCTTCCAACACTTCTCTATGGGGATCCTATCCTCACAAACCTACTGTTCTACTTGCAAACAAAACTAGACTCTTGTTATAAAAAAGTCGCCAAATTTGCTACAAATGCTAAATATCTCACCCATCTTTGTTTTTCTCTGCATCAACTTAATTGGCTAGAATCCCAACACTATCTCACATTCTTACAACTAGTTACAGCCCATAAGCTCATCTACCAGAAACCTGCCCTTCCCTTTCTTCCATTTTCTTCATGTATCATCCAAACCAAAGATCCAAAAACAAAATGCTACTGTCCATTGAGAAACCCAAGCTCTCAGCCGGCCAAATGTTGTATTCTTACTATGTATCTAAGTCATGGAACAACCTCTCCCCATCACTGAGAGCAATTAGCAACCTGACCTCCTTTAAAAACTCCTTCAAACCATACTGCTCTTCTAAATGGCTATGCCCCTGCAACCAAACACACAACCACAACTCCTGACTTAATCTCCAAGTGCTACACCTCTAACTATCACATCATTTCCTTCCACCTCCCTGTCACTTTCATCGGGCCTATCCTACCTCCCCACTTATATTCCCCCCTCTATCTTTCACTCTGTGCTTATTCTCCTCACAGCTACACACCTGGAGTTTATTACTTTCTTCTGTACTTGAACTCACCCTGTGCCCCAATGTAAGTAGCTTTCATAAACATCTTGTCAGAAATTATGTCTGTCTTTACTTGCACATGTCAATGAATTTGTTTTTTTCTTTACTCTAGCACTGTTGCTTCTATTACACAGTCATGCAATATAATTGTACTATATTATTTTTATATGTCAACAATTGTATTTTTATATGTTAATGACTATTTTCTTCTTCAAAAGTAGGTACTAGGCTATCGGCCTATACAAGTCTAGCCAAAAAGGTATCCTGGCTTTTGCCAGCCAAGAAAATTATTTTCCTGTGCCCCTGTCGAGCAGAGCCACAGAGGTGATCCCTGGGGTGAATATGTAGAGGCAATTATAAAAAGGAATTGGCGTATTTTAATGGTTCAATCTGAACTACAAGTATTGTTAGGTAATACACCTTATTTTGCTTATAGAAACATGAGCAATTTGAAGAAAAAATTATGTTTCAAGATTTTAAAGTGAATTTAACTACATCGCCCATCAGTGTTGTATAACACAGGAACAGTTCCCTGTTACAACTGTAGCTGCTGTTCAGACATTTGTGACAAAAATATTTTGAACACCCAACAAATAAATAAATTAAAATATGAAATAAAGTGTGCAGCAACCTACAGAACAACCATGGTTGTCTATTTAGCTACATGCACACAATGTCAATGTTTCTATGTTGGAAAATGTTCTAGATGTTTAAACGACCGTATTATTGAACATAGGTCAGATATGAAGGGGAATGTTCCATCTAATGCATTAGCACAACATAGATTAGATAAAGGTAGTTCACATAACTTTAAATTTAAAGTGTTAGAAGTTATATATAAAAACTTATGATTGGGTGATCAGAATAATAAGTTAGAAAATTCAGAATATAAGTGGATAATAAGATTAGCAGCAGACAGAACACCAGGATTAAATAATAGAATAACATTAAAACCGATGTTGGATTTTAGACAGAAACAATACAGGTAGGCTTCAGACAGAAGGATATAAGCCTGATATACCTGTAATAAGTAGGCAAAGAATATATTTTGCTGTTCCTCTGTTCTTACCTTCTTCATAATTTAGTTGATGTGTGTACTTTGTTAAAATAGATAGATAGGTATTATTATTATAAATGAATAATGTTATTAATTTTTGGAGTTGCACATGCTTTTATATGCATTTTTATGTTTTTTTTATATATATGTGATTTATAAGAATGAAAGTTGTACCTTTTAGAATTACTGTCATTTTTAATGAAATGTAAATAATGTTAGGTTATGTATTGGATGGCTGTGTCATGTGGTGGGTTTTTTGAAATTACGATAAATTTCATGGTCTATTACTATTTTAATTTAACACTGAAGAAGGGATATTCCTGAAAGCTTTGTTGGTCTGTTAATAAAGTGAGTGTTTTCTATCTATCTGTTTTTTCTTTTTGTGAATTTCCTATTTCCCATCCAGTCATCAAGATATTTCATGAAGAGTGCTAATGAGAAGCTTTGTTTGATATAGACAAGTAGTTTGTTCCAGAGTATGGGAAGTCTCTGGGACAGGAATCTATCCCTCCCAGCATGTTCTGTTTATTGTGGTAACAAGGTTTAGGTCCATATAGAGTGTAGCTCGGAGGGATTGGGATTTCTTTAAGTGGAGCATGTCCAACTTACACCATTGCTTCTATTTACCAGTCTCATGCAATGTAACTATACTGTACAATCTTGTTTTTCTATCCAAGTGATTTTACTCTAATTGTATGCATCTTTGCTGAGCTTTTCTCCCTGGACCTCCACTGAAAATGGGGTCTTTTCAGGCCCAGTGGACTTTCCTGTTAACAAATGCAATACATAATTAAATAAATAAATACAAATGGTAGTCTGACCAACAGCAAGGCTTTGAGGAGTGGCCAGAGTTGTCACCAAATATATACAAGTACTCTCAGAAGTTACAATATTCTCTAAAAGACCCACCACAATGAAAAGTTTAAATGTGTTTAATAAATAATAAAAGAACATGATAAATATCTATTTATAGTGAACACTAGAGTTTCAGTCACAGGAAATATTAAAAATAACACAAGTAGACCGGTTTACACAGTTACAGAAAAACAATACTTAAATAATCTCAATAAATTTTCCTGACTGACCTAAAGAATTTCCTTGAGAGATCCTTCTTTGTCAGGGTACAAAAACAGAGTTCCCTGAGACTTCAGTCTCACCTAGTATTAACCATTATTTTTAGCAATGGATTGCAAAATGAAATGACATACATCCAGTCATCTTGACTTCTGGTTCCCATTCAACCCCCATTGATAGAAACTGCCAGGATGTAGCACCTCTGTGTCAATAGTACACACAGACACACACACACACCCTTGCTGGGATCTGCTGCAGCTCCTGAAGTCATAAAACCATAAAACACTTACACTCTTCCTTCAAGACCTAATAAACCACACTTCTTACAATCACTGTGTCACTGGCTTCATTCAAAACTCTGAGATAACATCTTTGTGGCCTAGGCCCAGTAATTTAATTTCTTACTATCTTCCAAAGTCAAGTGGATTGAGATTAATCTCTTCTCTTCCAGTATCCTCTGTTAAAACATATACATTTAAACAGTTACAATAATACATTTTATATTTCTTTTTCTGACCAGCAGGGCAAACTGTTGGAACATTTTTAACACAAAACAGCTTTACAAATACATTATTCAACATAAGTATCTGTACAAATCAGTTTGATATGCAAATTACATATAATTCTTTACAAAACTCCAGCTAGCTGTGCTGGCATACGTTACACATCCACTGCCACACTTCTCCTGGCACAGCTGGCAATACCTCACATCATCACAGAGCATATAAAATATTGCATGATAAGGCAGACATTAAGTGTTGGAGGTGTGATGGGGAGGAAAGAGGCAACTGGTAAAATTTTCTGAGAGTGTAATGAGTTGGCAGACTTTAAAGATTCCCTGCAGATTGTACTGTCAGAGATGCTGGGTGAGTATTTGGAGTAACTAGGGAACTGATTTTTTTGAGCTATGATACAGAATCAGAATGGTCTACACATATTAAGGTCTTGCAGAATCTAATTATGATGGCTGCCAAAAAAGCAATTACTAAAAAATGGAAATCAAAGTCTAAACCAACTTTAGTAGAAGTAGTGAAGATAGTAACAGAGAAACAATTGGAACTGGGATCTTTAGTAAAGCATAGCTGCAAATTACATATGAAAAATGGTGAATGTGTGATCAATACATGCAGAATGCAAGAAAGGCAACTCTCTGTACCTTCATAACTTTTTTAATGTACTGTTCTCTCTCAAAGGTCACTCAACTTGGATAAAGAATGATTTTTTTTAAAATACAAAAAAGTCTCACTCTGAAAGATAATTTAATCTTGAAATCATTACAAATCACTAGAACTAGAGTCCCCAAAAATTTGTAATGTGCAAATGTACAAGAAGACAATGGATCAGACAAGCATAATCATGCAATTAGAAAATGCACATTATAGAACTGAATGGATGATGGAGACGTAAATTCTGACTGTCATTTCTTTATCTGATCCCACCCTTTCAATAAAGGGACTAAAAAGGAAGAAGACTGTAAATATTCACATCATAAATACTTCACTTTTACATATGCTGTACAGAACTGCCAGACCCAACTTTTCTATAAAATATCACCCTTTTTACACTTTCACACTTCAATCAAATCTGCATAAAGCATGCTTTTGCTAGTTAAATCTTTAATAAAAATGTTTAACACACTTTTTATTTTTGCTCCCAACCAGATCAACCGAATGGGTCAACGACCTTCCCTCAAATGTCTCATTTGCTCTATCGAGGGGGAGCAACAGCCAGGCATCACAATATCAGATGAAAGTTTTACAACCCATTTATTCCTGCTAAGGGTGCATTATTAGTTCATTCATTCTATCCCCCTCCATGGTGAGAGTTAGTTGAAAGTGAGAGGGCCAGTTTATCATCCAGGTGAGATGGCCTACTTTCACCACCAAAATGGAGCTACTACCAGCGTAACAAAAATAAACACAAAACCAACCAAGCAATGTACAAAAGGACACCTCCTGATGACAGAAAACCCATGACAATTTTAATTGAATGTTAAGCACTTTCGTCCAAAGTAACAAGTTCTTTCTTCAGAACATAACGTTCAAGGTGAATGACCTACATTAAATAAGGAAATTAAACAGTCACATAATGATTTACTACAAATTAACAGTGTGCATACATAATTGATCTAATTCTAAAGGGTTAAAGTGATTTTTACTTTTGTACAATGGCATGTGATTGCATAAACTGCCCGACTATAATTTCCCCAATCAATAAGCATTTTTAGCAACAACTTCTCCAAGAAAAATACTTTTAAAATGTGTGTTTTCCATAAACTGACATCACTGAGGTAAAATAGGAAAATTAACTTGGTAATGTCAAAGTAGGAAAAACTTGCATTGCATCCATATAATTTAATGGGCACAGTAACGTATGATGCCTGCATTATCAACGAGATGCCGTTTGACAATGTGGCCATTCGATGATATGACAGAGACCTATATAAAAGTATAGTTGTGTAAAATTTTACCATAACAGTAGATGTCCTTCCCTTCACTGTTGTAGTATTCATTACAATAGGGATCCCCTGCCAAGGACCGCCCGAAATCCAGCCTGTATCCCAAAGCCTTTAGGTTGCTTTAAGGTACACCATACGTCACACATATGCTCCATGCATAGTGTACGGCAAAAAGGTGACATCTGGATGTACCATCCTCAGAACTGAGAGCCTCAGTATGAGCGCCAGTCTAAGGAAAACAGAGGTAAATAAGAGCATCCAGAAGAGAAAATGACCAGGGGCTGGAGGGAGGGAGGAATACTGCAACAGTGAAGAGAACATCATCTACTGTTATGGTAAGATTTTACACAACTGTACTATGTCCTTCCATTTCACTGCTGCAGTAATCATTACAAATGGGAGAGTGCCAAAGCTCAGGAAGAATGAGGGAGGAGGAAGGACCAGCAGAGCTCTCTAGGAAGCCATGAAGGATGGCTCTAGCAAAACCAGCTCTAGCTCTGGAAATTCCATCCAACTTGTAGTGCTTGGTAAATGTATGCACAGAAATCCAGGTAGCTGTCTCAAGAAGAGAATTAGTATCCAAACCATTGGAAAAAGCACCAGACAAAGCCACAGCCACAGTAGAATGAGCCTTCACAGAACAAGGGAGGCTCTTACCATGAAAAGAATAACAAAAATAAATGGCTTTAGAAATCCAAAAAGAAATACTTTGTTTGGACACAGCCATTCCTCATGACATAGGATGAAAGGAAACAAAGAGCTGATCAGATCTCCAAAAAGTCTTAGTCTTACCCAAATAAAATCTGAGTTGTCTATGAACATCCAATGTGTGCACCACCTTCTCACTGGCAGATTACTGGGAAGTGAAAAAAGTGGGCAAATGAATAGCCTGAGTAACAGACAACTCATTCACCATGTTGGTCATAAAAGAAGTATTAGTATGAAGGGACACCATGTTCTTATGAAACACCTGAAAAGGAGGACAAGCCAAAGGGCTTGAAGCTCAGACCCCCATCTTGTAGAAGTAAGGGGTAACAATAGTCCAGTCTTCCAAGAGCAAAGTTGCAAGGAAGCTGAGGCTGCATGCTCAAAAGAAGCCTGGATCAATTTTTGTTAAACAAAAATTAAGATCCCAGGGAAGACGAACAGGCTTCCTGGAAGGCCTAATAGGAAGGACACCTTTAAGGAATCATTTAGCTACAAATCTAAAAGCTAAAGGAGGTAATAAAGGCAGACAAGCAGAAATAGATAAGTGGGCCTTAACAGAAGAATAAGCCAACCCAACAATGAGCAATTCACACAAGTAAGAGAAAATCAAAGGAACATCCACAGAAAGTAGATAGAGGTTACAAGAAAGAAACCAAACAGAAAACCTCCTCAATTTGGATAAGTAGGACTTCCTTTGGATTTCCCAGCCTCTTTCAGGAACATAAGCATGCCCTCAGAATAAAGATGTCTATGTGGAATTAAAATCCTATCATCCACAATTATCAGTTGAAGACAGGTGGGGATGGATTAGAGATGCCCTGTTTTGCCTAAGAAGGTCCACCTTATAAAGTAACTTGTGATGATTGCCACGGGCTAAATGCAGAAGAGGAGGAAAACAATGCAGTCTCAGCCAAAACAGTCACCAACACGATTTTGTGAGCATCCTGTTGTATTATGAACAGGACTTTTGGAATGAGGGGAAGGGGAGGGAAAGCATAATGAACAAAGGGGAATAGGAGGGAAAGCATAATGAAACATCCCCTTCCAAGAAAGAGAGAGCATCTACCTTCCAAACAGAGGAATTGGGACTCTGGCACAAAATAGAGGAAGTTGTCTGTTCACAGGGGAGGCAGAAAGATTAACTGGAGGACCACCGCACTGGTGGACAACGTGCAGAAGCACATCCTTAAAAAGGGATTGAGTTATGGACCTGTTCAGAGAGTCTACCACAACATTTTGACCTAAAAGAATGCATACTGCCTGAAGAGTCACTTGAAACCTTATAGCTAGTCCCCACACTAGGAGTGCCAACCAGCAAAGTAGATAAGACCTTGCCCCCCACTGTTTGTTGACATACCACATCACTGTGGCATTGTTTGTAAACACCTTGTGAGGCCGTGGGGAAAAAAAAAGAGGATTAAAGGCCTGAAAAGCCAGCAGAAGAGTTCTTATCTCATTAACGTTGATGTAGTCTTTCTGTTGGAGACGACCAGACTCCCTGCACCTTTAGGAAGCCGAAAGCTGCTCCCCATCTCACATCTGAGGCATCTGTGAACAACTCCTGAGAGGGAAGAGGTGACTGAAGAGAGGGATCTGGACTAAGTCAAATGCTGAATCCAGCACTGAAGGTCCTGCTTGAGACATGGAAGAAGAGGAACTAACAAATCAAGGGGATGAGAATGCTGAAGCTAAAATGACTTTAGAAACCACTGAAGTTTTCTCGTGGAGTATGGCAAAAGGGAGCATAGGAATAGTGGAAGTCATGAACCCCAGAGCTCTCACAAATTTCCTTGCTGTTACTGAGATCAGAGGGAAAAGGGAATGAAAAAAGGAAATGAGAGTTAGGGCCTTGGGAGGAGGTAAGGTTGTCAGCATAGGAACAGTCTGGATCCTGCACCCCAGAAAGACATGATCCGGAGAAAAAAGTCAGAAAGGACTTTTTGAAATTTATAGTGAACCCCAGGCTCTGCAGAAGGGAGACTGCAAAGTAAAGACTTTGGATGCCTGAAACAGGAGGTCATCCTAGTAGGGTAGACTTAAATCCCCCTTAGCCTGCAAAAAACAATCAAAGGAGCGGGGTGTTTGGTGAATATCCTTGGGGCAGTAGAAAGGCCAGAGGGTTAAGCGGTGAAGGAAAGAATCAACATAGAAATGTAAAAATTTCCTGAAAAGGGGATTAATTGGGATGTGGAGATAAGTAGCCTTGAGATCCAGACACATCATGTAAGCCTCAGGAAGCAAAAGAGGGAACAAAGTCTAAAAGGAAAACATTCCAAAAAAGAGAACCTTCAGAAATGTATTTATATGAAAGAGAACTAAAACTGGTCTCCAAGCACCCTCTTTCCTGAATAATATGAACATTCTGGAGTAAAACACCCTCCCCCCTTGGGAAACAGGAACTTCTTGAATAGTACCCTGAGTCAAGGGATCCCGAAGCACCCCTGGAAATATGAACAGTTGCTCCTGAGGGAGACGAGGAATTTCCATAAAGGGGGGAACGGATTTCCAGACTATGAAATACCCTGGGTAGATAACAGACAGAACACAGGGAGAAGAGAGAGAGAGAGAGATAAAGGGTCAGGGAGAGAGAGAGAGAGACAAAGAAAGGCGAATAGAAAGAGGAATGAGGCAGGGAAGAAAAAGAATGTCATACAGCACTTGGTTTACAAGGGAAAGGAGACTTCTGAGGCACAGAGGTCTGAGAAGCTTTAGCAGGAGGAGCCAGCTTCCCATCTTTCTTGCCCTGGGGGGAGGGTGAGATTGCCAAGACTGGAAAAACTCCCTTATTAGCCTCAACAAAAAGTTGAGATCCTTCATGAAAACCTCTAAAGCCAACTATGAAGGCAGAATTGCAGTTGACACTAAAAACAACCACAAAGCATTCTATAGTTATATCAAGAATCTCCACAGCAATAACTAGGTTTGCTCTGAGTTACTGCACAATGGTACCTCCAATGCTGAGCCAACAGATATTGCCAACATACTGATCGAAAGATTCAGTGCCAACTTTACACCTCCCCCCCAAAGAACCAATCACAATACCAGAGGAATGGACCTAATTAACAAGCATATAGGGAATCTCCAAACTCTAGATCACACGCAATTTGGTTTTGTGAAAGAACAATCATGCCTGCTCAACCTGGTTAACTTCTTTGAGTCAGTCACCAGAGCTGTGGATGAGGGCAAGGCAGTTCATACAGCCAACCTCGATCTGGCCAAGGCCTTTAATAGCATTCCCCACTCAGGAATTATTGATAAACTCACCAAACTAGGCATCAACCCCCTACATCACTAGGTGGGTTGTAAATTGGCTCATAGAACCCACAGTGTGAAAGTAGCGGACTCCAAGTCAGACTGCCAACCAGTCACGAGTGGAGTCCCACAGGGATCGGTTCTGGGTCCTCTCCTGTTTGGAATCTACTTCTCATAAGTCCAGACCAACACAGAGGGACTCTGGCTGACCAAGTTCTCAAATGACTGCAAGCTGGGTGCCATTATTAATCCCCCAAGTGATGCAGACATCCTAGAGAAAGGCCTCATGACCAATGACTGGTGTCAAAACCATGGCCTTAAGCTTAATGCCAAAAATGCATCATCATCCCCTTTGGGAAAAACTCAGTTCCCACTAATTATGACACTGATGGGAGCCCACTGAACATTCATGGTGTTATAAGAGATCTGGGGACACAGGTCGACAGCAACCTCTCCTTCAACCATCACATTGTCACTGTGGTCAGAAAGTCCTTCTATGTGGCATATCTTATTACCAAGGGTTTTGCATCCAGGAAGAAAGAGGTCATCCTCTTTCTCTACTCTTCCCTCATTAGGCCAATCATCAAGTATAATGCCCCATTTGGCATGTACCTCACTGGACACATGCAACAGCTGGAAAGGCCACAAAAGTACCTCAAGAAGAGGATCCTAGGCCTTAAACATATGCCCTACATGGACAGACTCAAAAAACTCCAGCTATTCTCTGTCTCACTGTCTACTAAGATGCGATCTCTGCTTGACTCACAAAGCCATGTCTGACCCAGCTCTGTTAGAAATGCTACATCTAAAGAAATCCCAATTCCTCCACACCACACGCTCCAGAGACCTTAGCCTCATTACCACAATCAACCGAATATGGTGTCAGAACAGATTCATAACCCAGAGACTGCCCATGCTCTGGAATAGACTTCCCATACATGTCAAGCAGAGCACCTCAATGGCCCTCTTCAAGAGAAATCTTGACGAGTGGATGGGAAATAGAAAGTTCATCCCGGGGATCACTCTAGTGGGTCTTCTTGATAGAGACATGGGCTAATGTCGGGCAGCATGATGCCAGGGCACGTCTATTGGCTGGGTGGGCTTCTAAAGGCTTCAGGGCCATTAGCCTAGTACACACCTATGAACAAAGGCTGGCTTATTGGGGTAATTTCTCTGAAACTTAGGTACAGGAGAAACAAACGCATGTTTAAGCTCCTGTAAAGCCTTGCTCTTATCCTGAAGAGACTTGACCAAATAAGCAGCAGCTTCACCAAGCAGGTTGTTTATTATCCAGAGTAGTATCCATCAACTTAGCCTTAATATCATGAGGCAAAGGTTGAAGCCAAAGCCAAGAATATCTCATCACAGACCCAAAGGCAGCAGCCCAAGAGAAAGCATCTGCTGCATTATAACTACACTTGTGAAGGGATGAGCCACCTGGGAGGAAGTCTCTAACAAGGAAAGAGCAGAAGTCTACCTTTCAGAGTCTGGAAGATCAGAAATTACCTGACAGGCCTGGGAAACAAGAGCCATCACATACCTAGACATATGGGTCTGATAACTGATGGTCCTAAAAGCTAAAGTAGCAGAGGTGTAAACCTTTTTCCCCAACCTTTCCATGGTCCTGCTATCTTTATTGGAAGACAATAACTTAAGAGAAGGAAGCAACTGAGATGGCATGTCAGAAGCCACAGACACCACTGAAGGGTTAGCAGAAGGGCACTTATAAAGAAATTTACAGTCCTCAGGCACCCTATAAAACCTATCAGGTTTTTTACGAGCAGGGATCTGGGAGTCAGGAGCATTACAAGCATTAGAAGCGGCAACGAACAATGCAGCCAAAACAGGAGGTAACAGCAGAAGGCTTGAGAGAATCCATCTTTAGGAGCTCATAATATATTTTCTGCACTTCAGAAACCTGAGCACAATCCCACTTAAACAAACTCCATCATTCTATAGATTGTGTCCCCAAAAAAAAATCCTCAAAAGGAGTATCTGGACTAGTAGATTTCTCTTCCTCAGACCTATAATTTAAAGGAGAGGGAATCTGAGAGGAGTAGGCAAAGGATTCCTCATCGAAATCTGCCTCCACCTCAGACAAATCCAGTTCCCTGGGTCGTTTAAGGGGAGTAGATGACCAAGGAGCAGCTGGAATAGCAACACCCTAAGGAGACTTTAAAGCCATCAAAGCATTAAACAACCCCTGAATGAAATTCTGCCATTCACTTTGTGGTTCCTTGGGAGCTGAAGAAATGTGTCTTGTTTTCTGCTTTTTCTTTAAGGAGCTGTCTGCCTTATGAAATGTAGAAGGCTCCTACCCCAGACAGCATTCAATAATTGTAGTAGGGACAACGTCTCTGACTAAAATTTAAGGAACATCCCTGGGCCCCTTGGAAATAATCAGCTGCGGTTCCATCTGAACGTCCGATGCGAATGTCTGCAAGGCCTTCAAGTATGTGCCTAAAGTCAGATCCCACCAGCATCTAAACCAATCAAGGCCGAAGAATCCAATGAAGTAACCGGCAAACTTACGGGCTTTCACTCACCTCGGGAGAGAAGTCCTGAGAAGGCTGAACAGCAGAAGACTCCAGCCTAGACTTCTTGGCCGCCTTCTTCACGGACGGCTGTCCCTTGAAACAGGAAGTTTCGCCTTCTATGGAGGGTTTTGGGAACAAAAGCCTAACAAACAGATCCAGATGTATGGTCGTGGAAAGCACAAAGGCAAAACAAGCACTATTTGTGACGATCTTTATGGGGAATCTGTCTCCCACACTGGCATCTACCCTTCTTGGATGACATGAAATCCCACAAACAACAAAATATAAAAAGAATATAAGATACAATAAACCCCAACGGGGCATTTATCCGCAATGGCTTGGTGAACCAGCAACGGAACAAGCATTCATACGGACAATCAAGAGATGGGGTTCGGACTAGCAGCAAAGAAGTTCTGAGGATGGTACATCCGGATGTCACCTTTATGCCGCACCATAAAGCAACCTAAAGGCTTTGGTATATGGGCTGGATGTTGGGACGCCCTTGGCAGGGGATCCATATTGTAATGAATACTGCAACAGTGAAATGGAAGGCCATGCACTGTTATCATTCATCATAGAAATCTCATAGCAATGCTTGTATATTCTCTTGCATTAATTTCTCTCAGTCTTTCCTGTATAAAATAATTCACAAATTAAAACACTTCGCTAAACAGACCATCTTGCTGCTACCATAATTATAATATTGTGAGGGTCTTATAATTTTATTAAAAGTTTCCCACTCTCACTTCTGCTTCACAAATAAACCAACACTGATTACAACTGCATTTATATGCTCCACATTTATTTTTGTTATTCCCAGTTAAAATATTCTTAAATCCTTCTAACATTTCCTTAATATTAGGACTCCTTCTACATACAAAATGGAGTATGTCTCCCATACTACTATCCATATTTCAAAAGTTGGAAAATAAACACCAGTTATGGCCAAGAGCATTTTTATGCAACTAGTGCCCACATTATAGCTTAAAACCAGCTTTCTCAAACCCTTTATCACCATCATGAGATAAACTGGTGTGGACTATCCTAGCCCTTAAGGGTACATATTTTGCATCTCTTCCTTTAATTACTTCATCCGTTACTTCTTATAAGGGAGTATAGCAAGCTTGACAAACCATTTGCACAAATATGTTTATTAAAATATCAATTTCTTAATGAAAGCTTCTGCTGATACAATCCTCACTAATGATGCTTGTCCCTTCACAAGATTCTTTTTTTCTTCATGGGATGGATGCTTTTAAAAAGAAGATTCAAAATGGGAAAAAGTGTGTTTTCAATAAATATTAGATATAAATATTTTATTATTGTTGTCTTTAACAGTTACCTCCATGTAAGGGAGCATACCTCCACACACACTCTCGAATTACATGCATGCAAGCAGGACCACATACTCAGACATGTTCCAGGGATGCAATACCTAGTTCTCCTCAAGATGTCACCCGAATGGTGAGCCAAGTCCACCTCCTTCCTTCTAGGATAAGTTAGTCGACAGCATCTGCTCAATTCCATCCTCCTATACCAGCTATTACAGGTGCTTACGCCACCAGTTGAAGTTAGGTTGTCTATGTCATAGTCAAGATTTTATCCCAGTTTATCAGGGAACTGGCTTGTTAAGCACATTTTATGTGAAACACTCATAATTGTAGGTACAGCATCACAAAACATCTGCCTTACAGTAGTGATCAAAGTATAAGTAGGTTGTTCTATTTAAATGTTGTGGGCTACTACGATTTTCCCCTCACCAAAGCAAGTGTTGTAGTACCGTGTCTGCATTTGTGTGTGTGTGTGTGTGTGTGTGTGTGTGTGTGTGTGTGTGTGTGTGTGTGTGTGTGTGTGTGTGTGTGTGTGTGTGTGTGTGTGTGTACTCACCTTCTCATGTATTAAAAAATATTCTATTAAGCAATGTCTTTGGGTGGGATTTTGATGCAGTGCTATAAGTAAAATGCAAAACGACTGCCTGAGTCTCTAACAGTGCAGACACGTCAGTCAATATAGTTTGGCAACTATAGTGACTCACTTCTTACCATGTACTAAGGCCTTGAATGGTAAACGTGATTATAGGTTCATGGGCAGTTACTAGGCTAATGGCCCAGGGGCCTTTACAAGCCTAGCCAAGAGTTTATCCTCAAAAAAGAAACCTCAGTCAGCACCAGTCACCCCTGTCAATGAGAGACACAGGTGGAACCCCTGGGACAAATTTGTGGTTTCCCATCCACTCATCAAGGCTGTGCCTGAAAGGTGTCAGCGAGGTACTCTGACATGTATGGGAAGTCTATTCCAGAAATGGGGCAGCCTCTGGGAGACAAACCCATCTCTCCAGCAGGTTTTGTTGATGTTGCACATTAGATTTAGGTCTTTTGAGTGGGTAATGATTGTGATAAATATGACAGTTTTTGAAATTAAAAGTTATGTATGCACCATAACGACCGATCTGCAGAAGTGGGTTCATCCTTCACAACCTCTAGTACTAAAGCTACAAACAGTAGGATTGCTTGATACTCCAAACTTTCCCATGCTCTCACATTCCACCCGCATCATATAATGCACTGCAATACCTCACATTTCTACACTTGAGATAGTCATATTGAGGTGCAATGACAAAGCAAGAAACCAACAAAAGCTGAGGAAGGGTTATTATTGCCATAACTATTACACCCTTATTTTAAGCCTGATGTTACTTTACCTGTCATTACAGAATTTACAAAAGCTATTTTTGGGGCTGGGTGACTTAAATAGCAAAATGAGGAGAAACTGAAATCAGTTGTCCATTTACTGATAGATTTTGCTGTAGCCATTAGAAATACTAAGATCTGTAACTGTAGGTATCAGAAAAGTGAAACTAAGTATGTAAAACTTACACTGAGTTACAATAATCTCAAAATTTAGGTAATGCAAGTATGTAAGGTGTAAGGGACAGTATTTAAAAGCATAGTAGCACATTCTGATATTCACAGTTCTCCTTCAGATTCACTGTTAACCTTTCAAAATTTTGGGAGTCGCAATCACAGATCTTAAAATTGAAATAAGCAGCCATGTTCTGCAGGCATTCCACCTGGCTGATGCTGTTGCCGGAAGGGGTGGTGCGAATTAAATTATTGCTTCTTGAAATGGTTGTGTTAAGTACATTTTTGAAGCTGAAGGCTTGTTACTGTAGTATTGAAAACTAGGATGTAATGCATTATGTATCAAGTCCAGCTGCTCACCTCATACTGTCACTCTTGTGACAGATGACCAGTTACATAGCCTCCCAGTATGAAACCCATGTCATTCCCAGCCAAGGTTTTACATGCTTTTTTATTCCTGCTTACTGAAAAATTTGCTTCCATATGCATGTGTCTGAATATATCAAGGACATAGTAAGGCTCTTGAAAAATGATTTTGCTATACCAAGTTTGTCATTGTACTAAAAATCAAGAGGGAATCTATTTTTATCAGTTACCACTGCCCACCTCACAGTACTGTTTTGCTACTAGACAAACACATGCAGTTTTCTAGCAAGAAACATTCACATTATTCACAAACTTTTTTTTTTACTTGTTGCTTCTTGAAAGGTTTGCATAAATATGCACAGTTGCGTTTACTGTCTTAGAGTGCTTGTCAGCAAAAGCCAGTTGGTAAAATCATTTGAAAATGTTTTTGCTCTCCTACATTCATTGTGCAGCTGCAAACATTACACTGTGGTACTAGAAAACAAAAACTGTATCAGGTGGAACTGCTTGTCTCGCGGTGTTTTGCTGCCATATGTACAGTTATGTGTAGGTTTTATGCAACACCTGCATAAATAATAGTTCACAGTGCAAATGCCACTCATTTCTTTTAAACATTACTGGGAGGTTGCCTAAGGGTTGTGTACTTTACACTACTTAAAATTGTCGTTTGTATTTTCCTTCTGACACACTTCAGTTGTTTATTGCAAACTGTCAAAGAGGTTACAGTTAATGCAGCAACACTAATTTGCACACTATTTTTAACATGGGATTATACGACAGAGGTTTCTTTTTAATGCTAGCTTTCAGGATGCAGTCCTTGAGGCTCTTGCCCAAAAGACAGCATACTCTGAAGGGAAGATCAGTTGAGGAAGATCTAAAGATTGGACCTGTAGCTTAAAGTTCTTCCTTGCAGACATGATGGCCATTTAAAACAAAAAACATCTTTCAGGACAAAACTTGGGGATCCCCAAAAGTGGCTGTTCAAAGAGAGCCCCACTTAAAGTTTCCAAAGTAAAACAAAGTTTCAGGGAGGTACTGGGTGATGAAACAATAGATACAAAAGGAAGATGTCTTTCAGGAAGCCCCTAAAAATTCTCAACAATGTCAAAAATGAACTACCTCAGCCAAGTTGAAAGATAAAGACAGTGAGCAAGAGAAAGCAGCCGAGAAAAGCTTAAGCCTGAAACAAAAGTGCCATTAAGGCAGTCTAGCAGTTGCATCTTGAACTTTCATGAAAAAATAATTTTTTATGTCATATTATGTCTGAAAAATATTTTTAGGCATGAGATCGTATTTATTTTTGATAACTTTTGTTTGTTTACTTTGGAGAGAACTGAAAGTTACATTTTTGCTTTCAAATGACTGTTTTACAGATCTTTTCAATTTGTACAATTCAAATGTTATTCTGACATTTTTGGGACAAGATCCTGGACAGTTCCAAGTTACTGAATACTCTACAGCCTAATAAAATTTTGAGAAAGCATACAAAAGAATCTCAAATGTATGTATGCTTGTCAGAACAAGTAAATATGCATATTTTGATGCAATATATAAAAATGGTGTGTGTGTGTGTGTATATATATATATATATATATATATATATATCTATACACACGCACACATACATACATATATATATATATATATATATATATATATATACATATATATATATATATATATATATATATATATATATATATATATATATATATATATACACACATACTATTTTTGGTTCTTGCTGCATAAAGTCACTCTAATAGTATTATTCAGATGCATAAATGTATTGTGCATGATTTATTAACCTGTTTCCAAATTAAGTTATGGCACTGTGATGTGGTTACTGTTGAAGCACTCTCAAACTGTAGCAGTAGCATCTATTATCCTGCTTTATCCACACTATCCTCAGATTTGTATCTTTTACACCCTCCTATCTCCTCATTACTTCCTTTGACCTGTCTGTCTCCTTCTACTAGCTTCATCCTCTCTTTTCTCTCTCTCTCTCTTCAGAGCACACTCAAGCAAATCTGCAGTCTGCGGCTACCACTCCATCTATACAGTGCAAGAAGGAATCAGTATTGCAAACTAAACAAGGATATACATTTTGAGCCTCAAGTGCAGGGTCAGTCTACCCAGGCATTCTACTTGTATGTTTTATGAGAGTGAAGCTATTACATTAGCAGTATTTCTTAGTAGTTCTCAGCTTGCTAATAAAACTGACTGTTGTATTCGTGCCCCCCCCCCCGATAGTACAATTATCCTAACTGTCCAATAGACAGTATAGATTTAATTCACATCACTGTGACTAAATTAAATTAACCATCAAGCAGCCCTCTCAGTTCTTTCTGCCTTAGTTTGTATCACTTGGAGGATCACCTGTTTATTTGCATCTCTATCATTGCTAATGTATCTCCCTACTCTAATCTGTGCACAAACTGGTTACTAATCAGCAAGTCAATGTAAAGACACACTCCCAACCTTAATAAACTTTGCTGTCTCTTCTCCCCTTCACTTTACAGGTAGTTTGAATTATTACTTACCCTCTCTGAGGCCTTCACTGATTTCCACTGATTGCCTCTCTGGTCTCTTTGCATTCCACCTGGTTTACACCCCTTGTGCTATCTCCCTCCCCCAATACAAAGTCTATATTAGAATCTTGCTGAGCATGGAGCCATCTTTAAATTTCTAGTCTCCCACCAGGACACAAGTGCTCTTCAGCAATTACATTCTGCTAGCCGGTAAGCCATTAGGCCTCAGGAATTTGTTTTAAAAGTGTTCAGATTTGTAAAGTAATACTTACTTTTTTCTCTTGCCTTGGTTGGCTCTGGCTCTGCTCCGGTCCGTTCGCCCTAACGCTCGGGCTCTCTCCGCTCCCCTGCCCCCTATTCCCTCCCGCCCCCACTACCTCTACATTTATAGTAATCATAGCCACACCCACAGCTCACCCTCACATCACCTCCACCAATCACAGCTCCTCAAGTCATATCACATTAAACCACACCAACTTGCTCCACACAAAATACTCCCAATCACTCTCATTCCCACTAGGCATTTTTTGCATCATCCACACCACTTCCCCATCCACATATAGTGCAACCCTATAATTCCTATTCAGACCCTCACCTAGAAATGACATAAACTTTATAACCATGACTATCACACAACTAAATCTAGTCTGTCTTCTCATAATTCTTTACAACACCACAAGTTATCACTCTAGCAATATCCCTAAACTTAGTAGCACAACACTACATTATGCACTCTCATACACAGACACCACACATTATAATAATATCTGCCCACACTTATTCAAGAACTACATAACGGACCAATTCAGAACTAAACACATATGCTCTCATTCCTACTCCAAAAAACACAATACTTTCTCACACTCCTCACCAAACTCCAAGATCTGTATAACCATTTTAACTCCAGGCTCACCATAAGTGGGGATATCCACCCCAACCCAGGCCCAAATCCATCCTGTACAACCACAAATGTCAGAACATAACACCCCCACTTTCTTCATCCCTGGGCAAATCAACAACAGCAGCAAAACCAACCATCTTATAATGCTAAATATTAATATTAGAAGTATCAAAAATAAAATACCTTAACTCCAGGCCACAATAGCACACTACTCCCCAGACATAGTTGCTTTAAAAGAAACCTGGCTAAATAAAAACATAGCTAACTCAGAAGTTCTCCCTACCGGCCACAATATCATTAGACAAGACAGACCACTTCGTAAAGGGGGTGGAACTGCCTTATTCTACAAGTCCAACTTAACTGTCCATCAATTACCAAACTCCTACCCCTCCCCCAATAATTGGGACATACTTATCTCACAACTTCAACTTCACCCTAAAAAGGTCATCACCACAATTGTGATCTATATTCCATCTGGTAATACACCTGCTAGCCTTGAAGACTTCTTATCCTGGTGTTCTTCCACATACTCACAAGTAACCCTTATTCTGAGGGACTTCAACCTAGATTGGTTCACCTGTATATCAGAACCACCAAGTAATCTAATAAATCTCCATGGCTACCAGCAGCTAGTCCAAATTCCAACTACGTGTGATAAAAAATCTAAAAGGGAATCCATCCTTGACTGGGTCCTAACTAACAACCCCACATTGTACCCTCACACAGGCAGTCTCCCAGACATCTTAAGTGACCACAACATAATATATTTTATAAGTAGTAGAACAAGCATATGCAAAACCACTAACTATATATCCACTAGAAACACAAAAAAATTCTCTCCTGAAGTCCTCAACACTTTACTGTGTAACTCTGACTGGACCCCCCCTAAAAACCCTCCCACTTGACCAGGCTGTAGCATATTTCAACAAAACATTTCTACAACACCTAGACACTGTTGCTCCATTGCGCAAAATCAAGGTTAGAACCTCTACAAACCCCTGGCTCAGTAAAGAAACCAAACAAATCCTCAAGTCCTGAGACACTGCCTGGCGTTACTATAAAAAAAAAAACAAAGAAACACAAAGCCTAACTAAGTACCAAGAACTGCGCAACCATGCAAAAATAGAAGTTATGTTCTTACCATAACGTTCCATGTTAGTTGTCTTCTTCTCGCCTTCTTCTTGCTGGATGGGTTCGGAGCCGACCTCGGCTCCGACTCGGCCACTCTAAAAGCTCGAGAGTTGGTTCCACCGGCTCGAGGCTCCCCTATATCCCACAATGCTAGGCGTGAGTTACCTCAGATCTCGTTTGTAAGCTAGGCACTGCCTATAATAGTAGTAAAATAACTAGTAACAAAGTCCACCTCTATAAACAAGGGAGAAGGGTGACCTACATCCTGAACCAGGAAATATGCACAGCAGAGCATATACCTAAAGTAAAGAGGTGGTAGAAAGAGAGGTCACAATCAAAACTCCTCTAGGTCTGTCCAGGCCAGGGGAAGGAGGGTGGAAGAAGAAGGCGAGAAGAAGACAACTAACATGGAACTTTATGGTAAGAACATAACTTCTATATGTTAAGTTGTCTATCTCGCCTTCATTCTTGCTGGATGGGACCGCGTCCCTAGCACCTTGTCCCGGGTGGCCTAACGGAACAGACACTTGAGAACAGTGGAACCAAAGTTAGCTCTATGTCTAGAGGCTAAATCCAACTTATAATGAGAAATGAAAGTGTGAGGAGTAGCCCAAGTAGCCGCTGCACAAATGGTGTCAATAGGCAGTCTATCTTGGAAGGCTATAGAAGTAGCCAAGGCTCTGGTAGAATGGGCTTTAGGTTTGCTAGGCAGCTTTTGGTGTCTAATTTCATACACAAGGGAAATCAGGGATGTTAGCCATCTGGATAATGATACCTTTGAAACTGAAAGTCCCTTTCTGCCTTCTGCATAAGAGACGAACAGCTGGTCAGATTTTCTGAATTGTTTTGTTCTATCCAAATAGTACCTTAACTGACTATGAACATCTAGCCAATGTAATCTTTGTTCAGATCTGTTAGAATATTCTGGAACACCGGGAGGTCAATGCTTTGATTTAGGTTAGCCGTGGAGGCTATTTTAGGTAAAAAGGACGGGTTGGTTCGTAAGGATACTCTGTCCTTATGGAACAACAGATAAGGAGGTCGACAGCTGAGTGCATGAAGTTCTGAAACTCTTCTAGCTGAAGTAATAGCTACTAGAAAGAGAGTCTTCCATGATAGTAATTTTAAGGAACAGGAGGATGCAGGTTCGAAAGGGCAGAATTAAAGAACTGAGAACTAAATTTAGGTCCCAAGGAGGAGGAGGATTTGGAGGTCTGAGTAGAAAAACTCCTTCAAAAAGGCTTTGCAAAGCTTGTGGGACATGATGGCAGAATCTGAAATGCCCACATGAAAGTTAGAAATAGCTGCTAATTGAACTTTAAGAGTAGAAGGAGATGAACCTGCATGGAAGAGTTCAGCTAGAAAATCAAGGACCATTTGGATGGAAGCAGTGAAAGGATCTATTTCCTTCCTTGAGCCCAATAGGCTAAACGCTTTCCACTTACTCAAATAAATCTTTCGAGTGGAAGATTTATGGAAGCTATCAAAATATCTCGAACAGAGTGAGATATTTGAGGAAGCCTGGCTAAAGTTGGAATTGGAGGAACCAAGCAGTGAGGTTCAGAGAGGGAAGGGAGCGATGAAACTGACCCGACTGATGGATCAAAAGATCTGGAACTAGGTCCAGATGCCAAGGTCGCTCAACAGAAACTGATGTAGAAAAGGAAACCAAACCTGTCGAGGCCAGTAAGGAGCAATGAGGATCAAGGAGGCCTTCTGAGCGATAGCTTTCTGTATCACTTGAGAGATTAGTGGGAAGGAGGAAATGCATACAGAAGTCCCCGGGCCAAACTTGGACTAGAGCGCTCTGCTGGGTTGGCCTGGTAGGAATAGGGTGAAATAATCTCTGCACTTGCTGTTTTGGGGAGTAGCAAAGATCGCAGCAAGGCTGACCCCACTTGAGAAAAATTTCTCTCACTACAGAGTCTTTCAGAGACCACTCGTGAGGCATGAAGATAGCTCTGCTCAACTTGTCCGCAATTTGATTGGACTTCCGGGATGTGCGTTGCTATCAGAAAACGCTGAGAAGAAATCGCCCATTGCCACAGTCTGAGTGCTTCTCGACACAGGGGGTAGGACCTGGTTCCGCCTTGTTTGTTGATATACCACACTACAGACATATTGTCCGTCTGGATTGCTATCGTTCCCAAGGGAAGAGAGTCTTGAAGGGCTTGCAACGCTAAAAGCACTGCCCTCATCTCTAGAACATTTATGTGCAAGTGGCATTCCTGGTTGCCATGTGCCCTGGACAGTTCTGCCCTGATAATGCCCCCACCCGATCAGGGAGGCGTCCGTTGTCAGAGTAGCAACCGGAGGGGAAGGGACAAAGGGTCTTCCCAATAAGAGCTGAGGGGAAGACATCCACCACAGAAGATGATTTCTGCATGTTTGTGTGATTATAATGGTGTGAGACATTGGAAGTTGCTGGTACGCACCATTGCGTTGCGGAAGAGCAGCCATTGAAGGATTCTCATGTGGAATCTGGCTAATGGAAGCAGGGGTATGGCAGCCGCCATAATCCCCAACACTTTCAGAACTAACCTGGCTTTGATTCTGTTGCTGCTGAAGAGGAGCGAGACCATTTTGTGTATGTCTGTTATTCGCTGATCTGTTAATCTTGCAGACATGTTGATTGTGTCTAGATTTGTGCCTATGAAGGTAATAGTACGACAAGGCGACAAAACAGACTTTTCGAAATTTATTGAAATGCCTAAATTTCGACAAGTGCGAAAGGTGGTGTAGTCCCTGGCCATTAGAAGAAGATGCTTGGTGGGAGCTGTAAGGAGCCAGTCGTCCAAATATGGAAATACCTGGAATCCTTGTCGTCTCAGGTGAGAAGCTACCACTGCCATGCATTTGGTAAACACCCGGGGGGCAGTGGTGAGACCAAAGGGCAGGGCCCTGAATTGAAAATGACTGGTTCCCAGCCTGAAGCGGAGGAATCTTCTGGAGCGTCTTTTCATTTTTATGTGATAGTACGCATCCTGAAGATCTATAGAGCACATCCAGCTTCCTTTCCCAAAAGGGAAGGATGGACTGCAGCGTGACCATCCAAATCTTGTTTTCTTGACTGACTTGTTCAAGATACTGAGATCCAAAATTGGTCTCCAGTCCCTGTTTTCTTTGGAACTAAAAAGAACCTGGAGTAGATTCCGGATCCTTGCTGGTCTGCTGGAACTGGCTGAATTGCTCTTTTGCAAGCAGCTTTGAAATTTCCAAAGCTGCAATATCCCTTTGAGCGGTGGAACATCTGGAAGGGATTTTTTGATTGGTTTGGAATGCGAAAGAAGGGAATGGAATAACCTCGAAATGATGGACTGTACCCATTTGTCTTGAGTCAGGGATAGCCAGGCTTTGGGTACAGTGACAATCTTCCCCGACTGCCTCGAAGGTAGGCAGTCGGGCAACACCTCAGGGATGCTGAAAGGGCTTATCAGAGAAGACTTCACGATTGCCCTGGTTCTGCGGACCCCTGCCTCTAGGTACCATTGTTGTTCCCCTCTGCCTCTGGAGGCAGGCTAAGTCCCTTGAGATTGTTTACGGAACCACATTTTCCCACTTTTCTGGCCTTTGGGGTAAGGCCTAGAAGGAGTAGAAAACGGACTCCGGCAGAAAGAGTCTTGCCATCTGTCTCGCACCTAGTCAAGGTTTCTTTCACTTGAGGACCAAAAGAGATGATCCATCAAACGGGAATTAGTGAAAGACGTTTAAAGGGGTCCGTTGCATAACCGCATCCAGGCGTGCCTGCGTAAGGCCACCCCTGTCCCTGCGGCCCTGCTTGCTCCATCAGCCGCATAAGAAAGGAGGTGCATGGAGGAGTTAGCTATGGAGTTCAGGGTAGCCAGCTGAGTGTTCATCTTATCCTGAAAACCCGCAGCTGTAGGATCCTTCAACATATCACTCGCTTCTTTGATCAAGTCCCTTTGAAGACGAGTAAAATGGCATAGGTAGTTCAGCGAACGCATTGCAAAGGTCGCTGACGAAAACATCCGCTTCCCGTACCTGTCCATAGACCTGGATTCCTTGTTAGGTGGAAGGACAGGCACCGAAGGATCAGCTAGTTCCTTCTTGGTGGCAGCAGCTACCACCATAGCATCCACAGAAACACCTTTTGTGAGAAATTGCTCGTCAGTTGGTGCTGTTATAAATTTGGAGGGTCTCCTGGGAGTAGGGTCCACTGAATCAGGAGCCGTCCAGGCCTTCTTTGCAACCACCTGGATGAGGGGAGCAAAGGGGGGGGGGACACCCAGGAGGTGGAAGGACGAGAGCCAAACGCCTCAAGATACACCGATTCATCCTCCGAAGGGTTAAGGGCTGGCCAATTCCCCCTCTGTTTCAGGATCTCTAGAATGTCTGCGAAAGAGACATCTTCAGAAGGGGAACGGGGAACCCTCGAATCCTCTAAATCTGTGTCAGAGGTGACAGACTCAGGTGAGTCTAAGTGCTTCCTCTTACACTTTCTCTTCCTAGGGGCTCCCCTGCCAATTCAGGGAGGCCTCAGAAGAGGATGAGATCCCCACAGGGGATTCTTGAGGAGCTTGCTCTCTGCGGTCTGGGATGAGGGAGTGAGTCGACATAACCAAAGGCACCAAGTGGGAGGCGGATGGAGCCGACTGTGGAGTCGAACAAGGTTCCAACACTCCGCATGACCTCGAATGCACCCCTGTCAGGCAGAGCCAGAGGTCCCCGCTCCGAAGCTGAGAACCTCCTCGGCACCGACAGAGATGGCTCGAGGCGATGTCGGAGCCGAACTCACCAGCGCCAAAGCACCGAGAGGGAGAGGGGTCGGACAAGGGTCCGATGCCACTCACCCCTCGAGCCGACGAGGGAAGTCCGGCCGAGATTCTTCAAAGGAAGAAATCGGAGCCGATGGAGCCAAGACAAATGTATCAGCTCGACGCTACCACAGTCTCGGTTCCTTGCCTGGGCGCCCGAGCTCAAAGGAGTCGGAGGAGGAATATTAATTGGAACAAGCTGAGGCATCAACTGATGAGTCGGACTCTGGAGCATTTGGGCCAGTGCCTCGGACTTCAAAAGTCTACTCACTACCCTCTGGAGGTCGTGGATCTGATAGCCTCGATGACCTGGAGGAGTGAGATCTATGGCTCCGTCAGACAGCAGGGGAGACGCTGGAGCGAATGAACGGAGCCCGACGGTGACCTCGATCTCTTTCTAGATGTCGGCTCCGATGGTATGATCGGAGCCGACCCATGACTTCTAATGCCTCGGCTCGCGGAGCCGAGGAAACCACTGAAACAGCGGTCACAGACTCATCGGCTCCAGCCGGAGCCGATGAAGCAGTAGGCTTCAAAGCCTTAGGCCTCGACTCTGAAGCTGGAGCCGAGGTCCTAGAAGCCTTAGGTTTCCCAGAAGACACAGGAAGGGAACCTTCAGGCTTAATTAAACCCCTCAAAATGAGTTTATTTTTTCTCTCCTGCAGGACTCTAGGGCTGAAGCCATGGCATACAGCGCAAGAGTCCTGCAGGTGTAAAGGTCCCAGGCAGTACACACAAGAAGTGTGACCGTCTGTCAGAGACATTTTCTGACAGCATGAGTCACACTTCTTGAAGCCTGAGACCTTTGTATCCTTGGACATACTCAAGGAACCTGAAGTGTAATCACACACAAAAACACACACACAGAGATTACGCTGATAGGATTAAAAGGGAATTATTTAAAACTAAAGGTAAGTTAATAAAATCCCCTAAGTAACACATACACACTTCTATGGAAAGGGAAGGAAGGGCCCGAAGGCCTTAGGGAAGAACTAAGTGTTCTTTATAAAAGGAGGGGGCTGGAAAGATAGTAAGGGATAAACAAGTCCACTACACTAAGTGGGAAGAATTTTACACTAACTAGCCTAAGTTTAAAGAATTTTAAACTAGTCTAAACTTTCACTAACCTGGAGCCGGTAGAAAACACACCTCGATCGCTGTAGCGGCAAACGAGATCTGAGGTAACTCACGCCTAGCATTGTGGGATATAGGGGAGCCTCGAGCCGGTGGAACCAACTCTCGAGCTTTTAGAGAGTCGGAGCCGAGGTCGGCTCCGAACCCATCCAGCAAGAATGAAGGCGAGATAGACAACTTAACATACATGCATTAGGCTGGACAAAAAATCCTACTACACAACATTACAAACTAAATACCAACACAACCCGCAAAAATTTTGGAAAAATGTAAACCAGCTACTAAAATCCACCCAAAAGGCTACCCCCAAACCAACCACCCCTGACACTAAAGTTCCCATCGAAACACAATTCAACTCCCACTTTGTGAACTCAATTCTATCCTTAGTATCACAGGACAGTTCCTTCCTCACTATCCCCCCCAACACTAATACAACCTTTACCCTCAAAACAGTTTCCACCACTTCAATCAAAAGCATGCTCTCCAAACTAAAAACCTCATCAACAGCAGCCAACCTACTCCCCAGCTATTTCTTGAAACTCACAGCAGATGCTATTGCTATCCCAGTCTCCACTCTCATAAACAGATCAATTGTTGAAAACTATGTGCCCAAACTCTGGAAAATATCCTATGTTACACCCATACATAAAGGCGGGACCCTCCACTGAACTTAATAACTACAGACCCATTGCTTTACTCTCCCCCCTGGCCAAAATCCTAGAAAAATGCATCCATACCCAGATGCTAAACTATCTCCTAGACTGCAACATCCTGTCACCAACTCAGCATGGTTTCAGACCTGCCCATAGTACCACTACAGCTCTCCTCTGCTTCACAGACACAGTAAACAGTCTCAAAAATGAAGGCCTGCAAGTGTCAACTCTTTTCTTGGATATGTCCAAAGCATTTGACACAGTCTCACACCAAATCCTGCTAAACAAACTAAACCAATATCATCTATCTAATTCCACTCTTACCTGGTTCCAAAGCTACTTAACTGACAGGTACCAAGCTGTGAAATGGGAAAATTCTCTCTCTCCTCAGCTGCCCATAACTATAGGAGTCCCACAGGGTTCCATCTTAGGACCACTACTATTCACAGTCTTCACAAATGACCTCTACACCTCCACACAGCATGCATCTATAATTCAGTATGCAGATGACACTACCTTAATCTGTGCTGCACAAAACATTCCCACCCTCCTACAAACAACTCAACTAGCATTCTCTGACATTGAAAACTACCTTACCAAAGTCCAACTTATCCTCAATCCAAAGAAAACTCAGCTTATGATTATAACCAGTTCTAACAAAAACACTAACAGTCAATTCACTATCTACTCCACAAATGCTACTCCAATTGCTCCAGTGGCACAGGCTAAGCTATTGGGAATAACCATAGACTCCCACCTAAAATATGATAGTCATCTGAACTTAACTATTAAAAAAGTACATGCCAAACTGGGGTCACTCTACTGTATCAAACCATTTCTTACCAACAACACAAGATCAGCCACTGCTCGCTCCCAACTTCTATCCACCCTACTCTATGCATCTCCCATTCTGACTAATCTCAACAAAACTGAGCTAAGCAAAATGGAAGCTTGCTATAACAGAATTGCCCGCTTTGCTGCAAATTGCTCATATAGAACTCATCACTGTACTGCTTTGAGACAGCTCCACTGGCTTGAACTGCCCAACCTCCTAACCTACAATCAGCTCTGCCTCTGTCATTCTATCTATTACCTCCCCAATAAGTGTCCTCCCCTCAAAAACCTAGAACAACATCACTCAGCCAAAAGGCCTCTTAGATCATCAAGCAAACTACTACTAGAAGTCACCAACAGCTACAATAGCTTTGGAGATGCACTATATAGTAGTTTGGTGGCTAAAAAATGGAACTCTGTCCCTACTAGCATTCAAAACACATCATCCAAAGCCTCCTTTAAAGACCTCATCAGGCAACATCTCAAGCAAAGTTGGCAGTGCCATGACTGCTCCCCAGGCTAGTGAAAGCGGATAACATATACATACTAAATCTAGAGCAATTGATAATAGTTTTTCAATCTTACTCACAAACACTGGCTAATCTACAATGTATGTACTGTACCTGTGTACTATGTATGTATTCTACCTATGTTCCAAAGTTCAGCTGTACACCACAAATCTATTACTTACCTTTATTTTTAAAATTAATATTTTTTTGATTGTTCTCTCCACTGTAACTGTTTGTGCCGCATACCACTGTCTCTTGTAATTTGTGGGTATATTGATCATGTCTAAATAACTAAATGTGTCTGTAATTTTTCTTTGTGGAGCTTTTCTCCCCGGGCCTATGCTGAAAAAGGGCCTTTTCGGCTCAGTCAGACACCCCCGGTTAATAAATGTAAAATAAAATAAAAAAATAACGTCACCCAAAAAAATATAAAATGTACAGGTTTGTTGGGAAATGAATGGCAAAAATATGGCAAATAGTTATATAAAACCTTACCAATAGTGAACCACACCCCACCATAAGAAATATTACTTTGAATTTTTCAGAATAGTCTCACAACATTCAAGAATGTAATGCACTTTTCTGGCAATTCCATTTAAAAATATGCATGCACAACTTTATATTCTGAAGAAATGTGCACAGACTGGGATAAATATGCCATTGGAAAAGCAAAATCCAAATGTAAAACAAAACAACCAACGGAATAACACAATAGCTGAAGATAAAAACTTGTTTTATTACCAAACAAATAAAATAGGCAAGTGCTTTCACTTTTGCTAATACTGTAACTGACAATTCTACTGATACTTGGCTAGGTGTGTCCAAGCCTGATGAAATTAATGGAGCAAATAGGTTAGAGGATGCGACAACCCTGGTCCTGGGGAATGATGTTCAGAGGAAAATTCTTAATAATCAGAACATTAGCTTGGATGGCAGAAATGCCGGGTCCAACAGCAACTCCGTTTGCTTCCCTTTACCCATTGCCAAGGCACAACGGCCCAGCACAGACCGGTCACACAGCAGAGGGAGAACAAAAAGGAAACTACCAGTAGAGCAGAGTATGAACCAGTCACTGAAAAATATGTGGAGGAACACAGCAACTTAAATGTGTGGAATTTGTCTCAGAGTTCTCTCATTCCCTCTGAGTTGAGTGTACTTGGTAGGGGTCCCGCTTTTATACCCACGCAGCACGGTGACTTGATTGACAATATTTTAGACATTAAAATATTTGCAAGAAATGTGTCACTAAAGATAGTTTGGTGGCACGACTAGTATGAATTCTGTGAATATGAACATGTTTAAGAAACCTAGCTTATATATGCCTACTCCACACCTCTGTTGGAAGCCTTTGTTAAGCTTATTGAAAATTATTTACATGAAGCTTTTAATAATAACAGAGGTAGCTATAGTAATAAAGTAACTTCTGTGGAGAAATTGGCATTGAAAACACTGTGTGATGATGATACTATAGCCATCAGGCCAGCCGACAAAGGTGGCTCCACTGTAGTTATGGATAGGCATGACTACTTTCGATCTATGAAAGAGATGTTGGGTCACAGTGAACATTATAATGTTGTTACTAAAAGTGATACACATTTGCTTAAACCAAGACTGGACAATACATTAATGGAATGCTTGAATGATAAGAAAATCAATTATGAAATATATAATTATTTTTTGGTCAATGAGCCCTGTGATCCCTGTTATACAGTGTTTGCCTGAAGTCCACAGGGATATCCTTAAACCACCAATGAGGCCAATTGTGGCTGGTCAGGGTTGGGTTACCGAACCTTTCTCCAGTTTTAGAGAGAAACACTTGTGTCCTATTCTAGATAAGAATCAAATAGTGCTCAAGGATTCCAAACAATTCCTTCAGAACCTGTTTGACTTCATTAAGACACAACCACTTAGTAGGAGGCATTATCTAGTTTCGATGTATGTACAGTCCAATTACGATTCCTAACTGCAATGGGCTGACATATGTTGAGAGGTATTTTAATAAGTACAGCAGTTATGACCAAGCCCTACTTGAATTATTACAGCTCAGTATGAGATTAGTCCTTGAGAATGTTTTTGTGTTTGATGGAATCTACCACCAACAAAAGGATGGCGTAGCGATGGGCATGTCCAGTGCCAACAGCTACGCCAACATGGCTATGGCATCCTGGGAGGAGGAATGTCTTTTCCCACCTCTACCTTTCAACACTATATTCCATTTTACCGTAGATATGTAGATAATGTTTTTTATATGGACGAGTGGGGCTGAGGACCTGATTGAGTTCCATCATGACCTAAATCTGACCACCAACTTTTTGAAGTTTTCTTTGATATATTCAGAAACATGAACTGAATTCCTAGATATACTTATAAACAGACAAGCAGATGGGTCATTATGCACAGGAATTTATAGAAAGCCGTGTTATAGGAACTCTTTGCTCCACAGATGCAGTATGCACCCTCCTCATGTGTTTAGAAACATAGTGAAGGGACAGGGGCTTCGAGCCTCTAGATTAAATGGTGCAGAAGAAGGTTTCAATTGGGAACTTATTTAGATAAGGGGTAGACTAAGGGAAAGAGGTTATAAGGAAGGAGAGGTTGATGCGGTACTAACCACCATTCCCCCCTTAGGGCCAACATAGTGAAACTGTATTTTTCTGAACAGGATAGGGACAATGCAAGTCCATTACCTGTAGTACCTGCCAGCATTTCTGTTCCACTTAGCTATACCACATATTCCAGAATTACTATGATCACTAAGAAACAATGGGGCTCGTTAACCACTGACCCCAGTATCAAAAGAATAGTAGGTGACATACCTAGATTCCTTTACAAGAACAAGAAGAACTTGAAGAGGTTGTTGTTCTATCCAGACAGTTACAAACATGATGTGAGTGTGGTACTGAAGGGAATATGACACCCTGTGGTAATTGGAACTTTTGCAGTTTCATAGAAGTGGATGCTTTGAGCACCGACACTGGTCATAGGTTTAGTTTTAGGATAGGGGCTACTTGTATGGCTACGCATGTCATCTATCTTGCTTATTGCACACTCTGCAAAGCATTTTATGTTGGGAAAACCAATAGAACCTTTAGGGATAGAATTAGAGAACACTTATATAGCATATGCTGTGCCTCTACCACCAATGCCCTCTCTAAACATGTGATCAGTACAAACAACAGACACACCTTCAAGTTCATGGTTATTGACAGAATTTATCCCAGCATTAGAGGTGGTGACATCAGGAATCTAACTGAAACCAGGGAGGTTAGACGGATAAGACTGAGAGCTGATCAGGATAGTGCGCTTAATGAGAAAGTCTCACTTAGAACCATTCTGAAGGGATGCAGTCTTAGGAGTTATAAACCAGGTCGATTTCTTTGAAACAGTCACCAAGGCCATTGACGAGGGGAAGGTGGTCCACACAGCCTACCTGGACCTCGCAAAAGCCTTCGATACAATACCCCACTCGGGCATTATAGATAAGCTCACCAGCTTAAATATAAATCCCTATGTCACTAGATGGGTTGCAAACTGGCTCAAGGACACATGGTTAGAATTGCTGGAGCCATGTCAGACTCCAAACCAGTTATAAGTGGCATCCCACAAGGCTCAGTCCTGGGACCTCTCTTGTTCGGTATATATTTCTCGGAGGTACAGGCCAACACGGAAGGACTGTGGCTGACCAAGTTCGCAGATGACTGCAAACTGGGTGCCATAATAGACTCTCCAGCCGACACAAGCATCCTCCAAAAGGGCCTCATAGAAACAGACAACTGGTGCCAGAGCCATGGCCTCAAGCTAAATGCCAAAAAGTGTATAGTCATCCCCTTTGGCAAAAACAAAGTGCCCACAAATTACCACATAGGTGGTAATCCATTAGGTACAGAAGAAGTAATTAGGGACCTGGGGACCCAAGTTGATAGCAATCTCTCATTTGACAACCACGTGGCCAAAGTAATTAGAAAAACATTTTATATAGCCCACCTAATCATGAATGGATTCACATCTAGATCAGGGGAGGTCATCGTGCCTCTTTACTCATCCCTCATCAGGCCCATAATTGAGTACAGTGCCCCTTTTGGGATGTACCTTACCAGACACCTGCAGCAACTGGAAAGACCCCAAAAGTACCTTACCAAGAGGATCAAAGGGCTCAAACAGATGCCATATGCTGCCCGGTTAAAGAAACTCCAGCTCTACTCAGTGGCATACCGCCTGCTCAGTGGCGATCTGTGCCTGACGTATAAAGCAATGTCCAACCCGGAATTAATGGACATGCTGCACCTCAGAAAATCCAAATCCCATCGAGCTACGCACTCGAGAGACTTGAACCTCAGCACTGAAATAAATAGGACATGCTGGAGGGACAGATTCATAACCCAGAGGCTCCCTTCACTCTGGAATAAAATCCCAGTCCAGGTTAGGCAGAGTTCCTCAGTGACTCTCTTCAAGAGGAATCTTGATGAGTGGTTGGGAGATCGTAGGTTTACCCCGGGTATCACTTCTGTGTCACTGTTAGACAGAGGCACAGTATACTAACCTCGAAAAAGGGCATAGCAAAATTCATTTAAAATGGGTGGCGAAAGACAAACACACTCTGGCTAGGCTTATAAATGCCCTAGGGCAGATAGCCCAGTATGAACCTATGAACCTATAAAAACACTTTTTTATATTTGTTGCTTATTTTTTTATATTTTTGTCTATGCGTTTGTTTTATGACACTGATGTTTTTCTGCATGTTGAATTTCTCTTTGTATGCATTTCTTCAGTATGCAGCTTCTGCAGATATGTATACAATTTTACAGAAGCTGTGGTTTTATTATGTCTTTCTCCTTTAACTGTGACCCTTAGCATGTGATTGGTTGCTTAGTAATTGGATTTCCTATAAGTAAAGTTTGCTCTTCTCTCTGTGTATATGGTCTGATGAAGCAAAAGTGAAACCGCTTACCTATTTTGTTTGGTAATAAAACAAGTTTTTATCTTCAGCTAGTGTTGTATTCCATTGGTCATTTTGTTTTACATTTGGCTAAAACTTTATATTCATTTAATGTACTTTACTACACACAGGTTTAAATTGGGGGAGGGTCACAATTCCAATGGCAAAACAGCTCCTTATTCAGGAGAAAAAACAGTTCCTTATTCAGGAGAAATAAACAGGGATTTTATTTCTGTTGTAAACACAACCCAGCAAAGAAACATTCTAGACTAGTTTTACATTTTACACACTGAGATGAAGCACAAAACAACACCCTTAATGGAAACGAAACATAATGCAGAATTACGACCTCTGAACCAATGCATCTGGTGCCTCGGTTTAAAAGGCTATATTTCAGTCCTCCTTTGAGATTTCAATAAGAAACTTTTAGGCATTAACAGAGTGGCCAACTGCAAAATGCATCTTAGACTTATTCTTGCCTCTGACATTTGAGTGAATTTGACACCTCCACCTTAACTGCTTGAAAGCAAGGCATTGCAGCTACATATTGCAGTTAAAAAAATACAGTGAAATATATAGGATTTTTACTTCTGATATAATGAGAATTTAGGACATATACATTCTGAGCATTAGAGTCACACTGCCTTTTGAAAAGAGGTCAAACAGCACTTCACTGGAAACTGAGCATAACATCAGATTACGACAACAAAAGTCTTCTAAAAACACTAGATCTGATACCTGTATGTAACAGACTATATGACAGGTACCCTACTCCAGATCATAATAATAAATAAATACATAAAGTTAATTCTAATATGATACTTTGGTACACTCAAAAATGCCATTCTCTTGCCAAAGACTTTACTGGAACTCAATCCTGACAAACTGCAGCACTGCCTTTGTCAATACATGGAGATCAAGCCTCACTATATAGTGCAGTGAAAGAAATGTTACCTTGCTTGATGGAATAATTGTTTTTTAAAATTCTGGTATAATGTGAACTTACTGCTCATATTTTCTAGTTGCAAGTTTCATACTGACTTTTAAGCAGAGCTCAAAATAGTCACTCACTGGAAACCAGACATAATATTAAACTGTGACAAAAGTATTCTGTAACACTGGATTTTTTACCTATATACAGAGCTGTAACCAAAGGAATTAGGTGCTCTGGGCAACGCACCTTTCAGGAAACCCCAGCTAAGTGATCATACTTATGGATGTATTATAACAGCTTACAAAATGCCATATTAATTTTGTTAAGGAAGCAACAAGTTATTCTATAACAACTTAATTCATTGTTACCTTTGAAGAAAAGACACGTTTGAATATTTACAAGCTATCATTAATGACATGTAAAATGACAAACTGTTTGGCATGCCCTTCATAGCTGGTGAAAAGGACAGCTGCCACCCCCCCCAACCTGCCCTTCATGTGGCTCTGTCAACACAAAGTCACATAATGCTCCCCCAAGGCAGTAAGGCAGTTTATAATAAATAATTTAAGCAATTGTAATAAGATATTTAGGTGCAGCATGCAACCATGAAAGTCATTCTCAAACCAAAAAATGTCATTGCATTTCAACCATTACTTACAAGGTAGCATATCTTTTTCAGTATGTGGAGTTTGGGTCTTGCCCTACATTTATTAACAGTAAAATGCTGACTGCCTAGTTAAATGTTTACAATATTTTTCATGACATGGATAACAGCTGCATTCTGTCATCCTGAACAGAAGTTGTACACTAACCCCTGATATACTGAATATAATGCAACTTAGCAGCCTGGCATATTCTGATGGTCATGTAGGCCTACTAGTGTAGCCTATCAATAAATTATTATATTTCTGAAACAGCCTGATATTTCCTTGAAAAATTATTGCTCAACAAATCTAAACATTCAGTTATATGTTAGGGTGTGATTCTACATGTTAGTTAACAGAGCAACTGCACACTGAATTTCTGACTAAGTCACAATTCCCATTAATGGTTTTCCTTTTTTGTCTAATACAATTTCAAATACAGAGAAAATAATTTCAAGGACAAATAAAAGGGGTGTTTCATTCTTTTGCTATAAAAGCAAAATACATTTATGATGTTATATATTCGGTAATTATTACTGTGAGAAAGCTAAAATGAGCATGTTTGTTGTGAAATGAAGCCAAAGACATCCACATTACAACATAAATCATAAATTTGTAAGTCAAAAACTGTGTCCTCTGTGCATTTTAAAAAAATACAAGCACTAGCTTTAGCTCCTTCCACAATTGTACTGAGCTACTGGAATGTGCATATTCTGAGACACCACCTTGTTTGTGAAGATGCTGCATAAATATAATGACCACATGGCTTTCAGATATATACATTGCCTCTCCTAAAAGCCACACTGATAATCATTTAAATGGGAACATAGGTTCATAGGTAGGTACTAGGCTATTGGCCCAAGGGCCTAAAGTAAGCCTAGCCAACAAGGTTCCCTGGCTTACGCCACCCAAGAAAGTTATTTTCCTGTGCCCCTGTCGAGCACAGCCACAGAAGTGATTCCTGGAGTGCATTTCCTATTTCCCATCCACTCATCACGATTTTTCTTGAAGAGTGCTAATGAGGAACTTTGCTTGACACAGATGGGTAGCTTAGCCCCACCTCCATTTCACTCAGGCCACCAAGTAATTTTCTTAAGAAGTCGTTTTAATGCATTTCCCTGAAACAGATTCTCAACAGATTGGGGCATAATAGCACTAACACTAGAACTCAGCCAGCAACTGAAAATGTGTAAACTATCTTAAGCAGTTCACAAAGTAAGCTGAATCTACCATTTGCAGAAAAATGAATCATTAGTTAATTTCAGAGATAAGGAAAGAAAACAGATAAAATATTGTGGTGTTAACTGCAACTAGTCATGGTCCTTGGCAACACTCTTCCTCACCTTATTTCATGAAGAAACTGCAACACAATTCTTAAGACTGGTAGCTGACAATTGCTTTTATGCTAATGAAAAGCCTGTCATTAATTGCAAGAATATCTGTACTTATTTGATGTTCCACAGCTGAAAAGGGCCAGTTTCCAATTTTGTACAATCTACTTGTTTGTTTAGTTAAAATACACAGTAAAACTTCAGCGAACTTCTGTTAGTTTGCACTTGCAGTTCCACTCCATTACCACAGCATATTCTGCATCACAGACTGCCTTGGCTGTGAAAAAAAGTTCTCTTCTTGCTGCTAATTATTCTATTTTTCTTGGGCATCTAGCTACTAGTGTTGTGTCCAAACATGTCTCTACCATAAGTAGGGAAAATAAAATAAAAAAAGGTCTCAGCTATCTTAATATTCCGTTATCTCACAACTGCTGAAAGATCAGGATATTTCATTCTATAAATTCTTAAAACCTGAGCAAACACTGCCAACAATCTCTGGTGCACCCAACAAGGGCACTACCATACTTTCAGAAGGTGTGACACCTTATTAAATGCCCAGTTATCTGTGTAGAAGAGTACCAGGTATCTCTATGACCATTTATGGAAACAAACCACCACCAGTAGTGTGTTCTTATTTCGTTGTCTACCTAGCACCTCAACACACCAGGGCCTGTAAACATTAGGATTTTTTTAAGTTACAGGATATAAATTTATTAAGTTACAGGATCTATGTTCATTGCTCATTATTCCCAGATTTCTTTAGTGACCTTCTCATTGTTAAGACCATGTCATGGAATGATACCAACTGCACAGACGTATTTCATTGCTGTATGTCAACTATAAATGTTTAAATAACCTAGTGTTAAATTAAGAAAAGTTAGTTATTCCTTGATGCTAAAGCTTTTACCTACTTTATCTAATTTACAGGTATACGACTATATAAGGGCAAACGTTTCCCATCATAATCTGTAAACTATTTTCCAAAGAGCTAAAACAAAGTTATGTACTCACCATAACGTTCGATGTATGTAGTCAATCTCGCCTCACATTCTTACCCGTGGGTTTGGAGCCGAATATCGGCTCTGACTCGGCCGATTTTTACTAGCTCAAAGTCTCTCATTGGCTGGGCTAAGAGGGTATCCCATGGTGCACTGCTCCATATCCCCAGATTTAGTTTGCTGCGAAACAACATATGTATTTCATACACACCTCACATCCATATAAACACTCAGCAGGTGACAACCTATACTCCAAATCCTATACTCCAAATCCTCCAGGCAGGGGGAAGGTGGGAGGGTAAGTAAGAATGTGAGGCGAGATGGAATACATAAATCGAACGTTATGGTGAGTACATAACTTCTTGATGTTATGTAGTCCTATCTCGCCTACATTCTTACCCGTGGGACAGTGTCCCTAGCACCTACATCCTGGAAAGCTCATAGGAAAATACTCCTGAGAACTGTGGAACCAAAGGAAGATCTGCCCCTGGAGACCACGTCCAATTTGTAATGAGAAAACAAAGGTGTGAGGAGAAGCCCAAGTAGCTGCAGCACATATATCATTCATTGACAATCTAGCTTGATAGGCTGTGGATGTGGAAACAGTCCACGTAGAGTGTGCCTTGACTGGAAATGGCACATTTTTATCTCCTGCCTGATAGATGAAAGAGATGCAACTGGCTATCCATCTAGACAGCATAACCTTGGATAACAGAGAACCCAATCGGTTTTCCAAAAAGGAGACAAAGAGTTGGTCAGACTTCCAGATATCTTTTGTCCAGTGTAGACAGAAGCGTAACTGTCAATTCTGCCTTGTTAGAGAAGTGGGGAACGAACACCGGCAGCTCAAGGAAGGAACGATGGGTTTGGTCTAAGCGAGACCCTATCTTTGTGAAAGATTAAATATGGGGGTTTGATGGAGAGAGCTTGAATTTCCGAGACCTGCCATGCTGATGTGATTGCTATTAAGAATGCTGTTTTCCATGTTAAGAATTTTAATTAACAGGTAGCTGCAGGTTCAAATGGTGGTAGAGTAAGAGCTTGAAGAACAAAATTGAGATCCCAGGGCATGACGGGTTCGGACACTGGGGGACGAAGCAACAGGGTACCTTTAAGGAATGCTTTGCATAGTCTGTGTGCCATAAGACTAGGTTCATTCGCTACGTGGAAATTAGATATTGCCGCCAGCTGAACTTTGATGGTGGCTGATGCGGACCCCTGATAGAAAAGCATTGACAAGAACTCCAGAACTGAATCTATTGGAGCTGTGTAAGGATCAATACCTCTAGTATGAGCCCAGATGGAGAACCTTTTCCATTTGCTAGAGTAAATCTTTCTAGCGGATTGCTTATGGGAGGACAATAATATATAGACCACTTCCGGTGAAAAATTATGACGTCTGACTAGCGATGGAAGTGGAGTAGCCAGGCTGTCAACCGGAGTGTCCTCAGAGAGGGATGGAACTGTACCGGACATGTGTGTCAGTAAATCTGGTAGAGGGTCCAGAATCCAAGGAGTGTCCACAACGCATGGTTAAAGAAAGGGGAACCATACTTGACGAGGCCAATGTGGGGCAATCAGAATCATTCTGCTTCCCAAGGATTGCGCTTTCCAAATCAGGAGAAGGGGAAACGGAGGGAAAGCATAAAGCAGACCGGAGGGCCAATCGTGAACCAGAGCGTCCCTGGTTGATTCCACCTGTAGGGGATCAGCGTAAAGTAGTTGCTGCATTTCGCAATGAGAGGGCTGGCAAAAAGGTCGCAGCAAGGCTGACCCCATCTGCTGAAGATTCGCTCTGTAACCAGGCGATTCAGGGACCACTCGTAAGGCATAAGTAGCTCTGCTTAGCCTGTCCGCTATTACGTTGGACTTCCCCGGAATGTGCATTGCCACCAGAAACTGTTGGAAAGCTACTGCCCAATTCCACACTCGCATAGCCTCTCTGCATAGGGGGTAAGACCGTGTTCCCCCTTGCTTGTTGAGATACCACACTACTGACATGTTGTCTGAGTGTATCGCAATAGTCCCTAGAGGAAGACCTTCCTGAAGTGCCTGCAACGCAAGAATCACTGCTCTCATCTCTAGGACATTTATATGCAAATGTATCTCGTGTTCTTGCTACGTGCCTTGGACTGTCCTGCCGAGATAATGCCCCCCCCCCAATCTGGGAGGCGTCCGTGGTCACCGTGGCAAAAGGGACGGGGAGGAATGACGGGCTTTCCCCCCGTTCAAATTGTTGGTGTACAGCCACCAACGGAGGTCCTGCTTGCACCTGTCTGTGATTAAGATGGGATGAAATAGTGGGAGTCTTTGGAGAGACCATTGGACAAAGAGGAGCCATTAAAGAAGTCTCATGTGCAATCTCGCGAGAGGGACTAACATGATAGTCGCCGCCATGGTCCCTAGGAGTTATAGAACAAGTCTTGCCTTCGCTTGTCTCGGGGGCATCAGTATATGAATTTGTTGTTGCAATACCATGATCCTTTCTTGTGGTAGGAATGCTCACATTTGAATGGTGCCAAACTCTGCTCCTATAAAGGTGACACGCTGTGAGGGCGATAAAGCAGATTTTTCCCAGTTTATCGTTATGCCCAATCTGTGACAGAGACTGATGGTAGCGTCCCTGGTCTGAACTAGTTGATGCTTGGTGGGGGCAGTAAGGAGCCAGTCGTCCAGGTACGGAAACACCTGGAATCCGTGACGTCTCAAGTGAGCCGTCACCACGGCCATACATTTGGTGAACACCCTGGGGGCTGTGGTGAGACCAAAGGGCAGGGCTCGAAACGGAAAGTGACTGGCTCCCAGCTGGAAGCGTAGGTGACTCCTGGATGCTTTGCCGATTTTGACATGGTAATAAGCATCCTTGAGATCGATGGAGCACATCCAAACTTCCTCTCCCAACAATGGGAGAATCGATCGTAGAGTGACCATACGGAACTTGGACTTGTGTATGTAATTGTTGAGTTGACTGAGATCTAGTATGGGTCTCAGGCACACTGTTCTTTTCGGCACCAAAAAGAATCTTGAGTAAGTCCCTAATCCGATTTGGTCTGAGGGGACTGACTGGATGGCTCCTTTTTCTAGCAGCTGAGAGACCTCTGAGGCTGCTTGATCCCTTTGACTGGGTGGAACGTCTGGGATTTTTCTTATTGGCGGGGGTACTGAAGAGAATGGGATGAGGTAACCTCCAGAAACTATCCTTAGTACCCATCGGTCCTGGGTGATGCTCTCCCAGGCTTCCGGGTATAAGGAAATTCGACCCCCGACTGGCTCTGGATAAGCACAGCCGGGAACACCCTCAGGAATGAGAGTATGGAGAGCCACGGAAGGAGTCGCGGTCTCCTGAATTGCGGGGGGGGCCCCTCTGCCTCTGGGGCGATGTCTCCCTGAGTAACCCCCCCCGCCTCTGGAGGGGGGTTCACCTTGTGCGGCAGGAAAAAAGCTATGTGATTTCTTGAACCACATCTCCCCCCCTGGGCCTTGGGATAAAGCCTAGAAAGAAGGGAAAAACGGACCCCTATGGCAGACAGGGTCTTTCCCTCTTGCTCAAAGCTGGTGAGGGTGTCTTTCACTTTGGTCCCAAACAAGGAGGAACCGTCAAATGGGGAGTCAGTGAAGGAAGACTTGAAGGCCTCCGCGAAGTGACACAGGCGCAGCCAGGCTTGCCTTCTAAGGGTGACCCCTGAGCTCGCTGCCCTACTCGCTCCCTAGGTCGCATACGAGATGAGCTGCATGGACGAGTTAGCGATGGAGTTGAGGGAAGAAACCTGTGCGTTAACCATCTGAGCCACCACCTCAGGTATGTTACCTGCAAGAGTATCTCCCAGTTCTTTGAGGAGATCTCTCTGGAGCTGAGTGAAGTGAGATAAATAATTCAGCGACCGTAAAGTGAAGGTTGCTGAAGATAGGGTACACTTCCCATACCGGTCCATGGTCTTAGACTCCTTGTTAGGAGGATGGACCGATGAGGAAGACTCCAACTTCCTTCTGTGTGGCTGCTGCCACCACCATGGCATCTACCGAGACTCCTTTTGATAGAAACTCTTTTCCCTGGGGTGCGGACAGGAATTTGTTGGGATGCCTGGGCACGGGCTCCACAGAATCAGGGTTTTCCCACACTCTTCGAGAAATGAGGTTAAGAAGTTCGTCGAAGGGTGGAGACACCCAAGAGGCAGAAGGTGAGCGCCAAAAGCCTTAAGGAATACTGACTCCTCCTTGGAAGGAGTTTTGGAAGGCCAGCCTCCTCTTTGTTTCAGTATCTCCAGGATATCGGAGAAGGAAACATCATCAGAGGAAGACTTGGGGACACTTCCGATTCCTTGAGGTCAGTATTGGAGGCGAGAGACTCATCCTGGGAGTCTATGTCCTTCCTCTTGCACAAATTCTTTCTAGGAGGCTCCTCAGGCACAGACTCTGGGAGACCCTCAGAAAGTTGGGGACCACTCGTGGGGGTATCCTTAGGGCCTGGCGCTCTACTGTCCAAGGATAAGTGAGTGTTAGAGGCTCTCGCCAGGGTGCTGGGGGAATGGAATGACCGACCTGGGTGATGTAGCTGATGATCTTGCCAGCGCGCTCCGCATGGCCTCGAAGGCAGGTCCTTCCAGGTCCAAGGACCGACAGGCTTCCGAGGCCACGACCGGGATCCCCCGAGCCGATGCACGAGTGGGAGTCTCGGAACCGACAGTTGTCCCGAAGTATCCCCCTTGGGCCCGACCGAAAAGACCCGAGTCCCGAACCCTGTGGACGGAACCGACATGGTTGGAGCCGATGTCAGCACAGATAGACCCAAAGGGGGTATCGGAGCCAGCGCAGGAACATCACTCGGAGCGGAGCATACCGGCTCTGACGACAAGGAAGTGCTCGGAGGAGGAATCATCGAAACGGTCATAAAAATTGGCTCCGGAGCCGAGTGGATCAGAGCCAAGAACAATTTGGCCAACACTGGTGACTGCAGGAGCCTCTGCACTACCCCATCAACATCCAAATCAGAAAGCCTGGAGGATTTGGAGGAGAGCGATGGAGACTGGGATCTCTTGTCCGGTGAACCATGCCTGACACTGGGCGACCAGCTCTAAATGGGCTCAAGAATAATCGGAGCCGACGCCGATTCGGTTAACACTGATACCTCCTGTGGCCCCGAGGACAGTGGAGCCGAGGAGGTAGAGTCCAAAACAGTAATCTTCTCCGGAGGCTCCTAAGTGGCAGATGGAGCCGAAGACCTTTTCTTAGACTTGGAAGCTTTAGACTTAGACTGGGTACTAGAAGCCGAATCTATAGCTTCCTCAAATGACGGTTTCAAAAGTCCCTTTAATATTAATTTGTTTTTCTCTCCTGGAGAACCCTAGGACTGAACGCGTGGCAAAAGCTACATGACTCCTGTAAATGGATGGCTCCGAGGCAGTAGACACACACAGAGTGTCCATCCGTGATGGACATTTTATATTCACATTTGGAACACTTCTTAAAGCCAGAAGGCTTATGTTCCTTCTGATCTTTGGACATTTTATAATAAAAGTTAGTGAAGCACCTAGATGCAACTTACAAAAAAGGGCGGGAAACCCCACACAATTTAGAACACCAGAAAAAAACACCTTACTAGCACACTGAGAACCTCTAACTGAAACGGTTCACGCACAAGATAAATACACCAGGAAAACAGTACTAGCCACACACAAAGAACCTCTAACTGAAACGGCTCTTCTGTGTATTACACAGGAAAAACAACGACGACCAAGGTTTATCCAACAACAGACTAGGTCCTCTAACTAAAACGGGCCTAGCTTGCTGGAACAGTTAGGGATACCACAACAACTAACACTTTCAAGCACAGAAAACACACACACAAATTTAGCGATCAGCAACAAGAATAGCTATTAAAATAGCTTTTGGGTCTGAACTAACAACTTTCTCAAAGAGAAATATCAAAAAAGAGGGTACTTAGCCAAAGCCAAGCGAGACCACGTCCGAGCTACACAAGCAGCAAACGAGATCTGGGGATATGGAGCAGTGCACCATGGGATAACCTCTTAGCCCAGCCAATGAAAGACTTTGAGCTAGTAAAAATCAGCCGAGTCAGAGCAGATATTCAGCACCGAACCCACGGGTAAGAATGTAGGCAAGATAGGACTACATAACATTGTAAGTTATGTTAAATTCATTTCTGTACTACTTCAGTGCTGAAACATCTTGTGTATGTATCATACATAGATCAGTTCTTGTTTTATATACATCCAACGCCATTTACTTTTTTTTTTTTACATTACTCTCTCCCAGGCTTCAAACTATGTTCTCTGTTGCAAGAAGCTGCTATAGTCTTGGATCCTGATATGCAGCGTGAAACAGTTCAAAATCAGTACCACACACCAAACCTACCATCTATCAGCACATGCCTTCTTATTCAACCCTGCAGTGCTTAGCCTGCCTCGTCTGGATATCATCCATCATGCCAAATCTTTGCAGAAATGAGGCCTACAGATTTATAACAACATAATCTATTTTAGTCTAAGGATTGCCAACCAGTAGCCAGAGGAGAGACAATAGCTTTCTCTTTTGTACTACTTGTGAAGATAGGTGAAGGCTGCCAGCCTACCTAGATAGAATTTGTAGATAATTCTGTCATTTGTAAATATTAATATAAGGCACAGACTTGTTCTCTTAAATGTGGAAGGACTGTATTGGATGTTGAACTGCAAAAAATTTAACAGTGCACTCTGCTGGTAAAAAAGCTAAGTCAAGCATTGCGAAATTCTTTGATCTAAAACTTGGAGCCGAGATGTCTAGAGGGAGGCATTCTGCCTATTGTTTTGAGGCCAGAGTTAACGGCTAGAATTTACATTTATAATTTCTTTTATTGTTCTGTCTTACTGACCAGCTGCAAGATCAAAAGGGCTATTAACCTCTGAGTTTCTGTTAGCCTGGGAACCAGAAAGAAATGATGTAATCTGAAATGAATCTGTGGTACTGTGTTACCAATTTAAGGACAAAAAGAATGACAGCATTTGCGCATATATCTTGAAAACATCCAACTCACCAGCACTCTGCCTGTGTTCTATATGTAAGTTTATATTAGAACTGTGTTTTCCCCTACATATAGCTAGGAACTACGGAGATTAGATTAGCTTTTTTCTGTATTTATGTCAGAACTTTTCTACTGTATTATTTTAAGCATTTCTCTGTGATCTCTGAACTCTTGACTAGCACTGCATAGTAAGAAGTATTGTCTTGTATTCTTATTTATTATTAAATATTTTTAAACCTTTCAACTGTGGTAGTTTTATGTAGAGATGATTTAAGCTCTAGAGTACATTGCATGTATATAGTGATACTGTATTAAGCCACTCCAAATAAGCCTTGCTGTTCAGTTGCACTTACCATTTGGATAACAATATTGCACAGTATAATTGGACAGCCTTTCATAAGGGCCTTTTAGTAGCTGATAAATATTAGTGGGGGGTGGCAAGTGGTACTACTGTACAGTCAGGGTAAAAGGGGCACAGCTGGAGAACTTGTGCCAGCCTTCCCCAGAGTGTCTGTGTGGTTGTATATAACGTTTATCTCAAAGTGTGTGTGTCAGCTACTTGGGCAGGGGCAAGAAGCACTGGTTGGACAGAGAGGGTGCTGAAGGTTTTAGGTTGTCCACTAGGCTGAGATCTGGATCCTATAGCTGTGCCAGTGGGGAGTCTTATTGGGGACCTGGAAAGAAAGGGAGAAACCAGCCCCAGACTGACTGTGATCTGTGTGTGCTCTTAAGGGAAATTGACTTTACTGTGTGTGCATTTATTATCCTTTCCCTATATGGACGCCCCCTCTCTGGTGTTAGTGGTGAGGACTGAGGCTCCTTGATTACTGGGCCAGTGCACGGGTGTCATACTACTGATGCCTCTATGTGCATCTGAGCACCATACAGCATTCCTAACTTGCTTCTCAAATGATGCCCAATTATATGCAATAATCCTAAACTATCTTTTCTCTTTGCTTTTAGTCAGTCACCCACAATATAAAATGTTTTACTTTCAAGTGTGTGTGTGCTATCTGTACTCTGCATCGAGATTAAGCTGCTATTTATCTGTTCACTTTTGCAACCTACCAAAATCTATACATATCTTTCTTACTCGATCTTCTCTACCAATACCATGACATATTGTTGTGTAGTTTGCACATAAGCATACCTTTCCATCTATAGTTTCTACGTATTTATAAAGGCATTAAATAAAAGTGGTCACAGAAATAAACTATGTAGTACCCTGCTAATTAATTCAATTTCTTCACTGTGAATTTCGTTGCTAACACTATGTCCTGCTGATCAAATGCTTTGCAGTAGAAACTAGAATCATTAGTTTTCTTCAAGGCTGATTACTCTTTGGAGAACTAAGTCAAATACCTTGTATAAACTTAAAGTGGATTATGTTCACAGAATCTGGCATGGTCTATTGCATGAAGTCTGACTGAGATGGTATGTGTTGTTATTCTTTATCTGAGTTCACAAATCTACATTTTTCAGCAATCAAAAATATCTTGTTCAGACGTCAATATGTCATTTTCTTTTTAGAAATATCCCACACTTACTAGTCTGCAGCTACTAACATCCTTTAGTTTTAAGAAGTAGAAAGTACAGTTTTGTACCTACCATAAATGTAGATGTCCGATAGGTATGCATCTGCAGTCATCACATATGGGTTGTCCTGCCTCAGGCAGCCCTTCGGTCGGCCGGATTCCAAAGTCTGGGTCCGGCGTCGGCTGATGTCGCCCCTTCCCCGACGTCAGAGTGCCTGGGGTATAAAAGTGTCAGCCGACGCCATCTTCCTCAGTTTTTCTTGCCCCAGATGCCAGGTGCCCTCTAAGGAAGGCTAAATTTGGAGAAATGCAATAAATTCCAAACATGCACAAAAATATATATATACATATATAAAAACAAATACACCATAATAGATAACCCCAGCTAGCTACGAGAGGGAAAAGCACCCAAGAAATACCACAGAGGGGAAGGAGGGAGGGTAAACCTGACTGCAGATGCATACCTATCGGACATCTACATTTATGGTAGGTACAAAACTGTACTATGTCCTTCAACGATGCATCTGCAGTCATCACATATGGGTAGAATACCATAGCCAATCTGGGGTTGGTGGATCTATGTAAAGGATGGTGTAGCTAAAATGCCCTGCAGGACTGCCATAGCAAAGCCTGCTCTGGATCTGGAATATAAAGGTAAGTTATAATGCTTGGAAAATGTATGCACGGAGCTCCATGTAGCAGCTTCTAAAATGTCCTTGGTAGCCACCCCTCTTAAGAAGGCTGTGGAGGTGGCTGTGGCTCTGGTCGAATGAGGCCTAATGTTAGTTGGTACAGTTTTTCCATGAAAGGAGTAACAGAAACGAATGCAATTCCCTATCCATTTGGAAATTGTCTGCTTTGAAATTTCTTTTCCTTGTGCACTGGCAGCATATGCTACAAACAACTGGTCAGTTTTTCTGTAATTTTTTGTTCTGTCCAAGTTGTAGCGCAACTGTCTGTGTATGTCCAGGGTGTGCAGAAGCTTTTCCCCTTTGTTTTGTGGATTTGGAAAGAAGGTAGGCAGGTGAATAGCTTGGTTTAATGAGACCCTAGATACCACCTTTGGCATAAATTAAGGATTGGTTCTCAAGGAGACTCTGTCTTGATGAAAAATAAGAAATGGCTGTACTGCCATGAGGGCCTGTAACTCAGATACTCTTCTTGCTGAGGTTATGGCCAGAAGGAAGGCAGTCTTCCATGAGAGGAACTGTAGTTCTGCAGATGCTGCTGGTTCAAAGGGAGGCAGTGTTAACTTTTCCAACACGAAGTTAAGGTCCCAAGTAGGCAGTGGTGGTTTCCTTGGAGGATTGATGTTTTTAATTCCTCTTAGAAACTGTCTTAGCAGAGGATGAGAGAAGACAGGAGGATCAGTTTTGTACTCTGCTGAAATTGCTGAAGCATGAATTTTAATGGAAGAGTAAGACAGGCCATTGTGGAGCATTTCTGCTAAATATTCCAGGATATGTGCCATGTTCATAACTATTGCATCTAGGCCCTTTGAGGTGTTCCAGGTGTGAAATCTCTTCCATTTTGCTGAGTATGCCTTCCATGTGGAAGGCCTGCGAGCTTCCATGATGATATCCTTCACTCTCTTGGATAGCTTATCCTGGTGATGAGTCAAGGTATTTTCCAGGCAGCTAGCTGTAATGTTTTCAGGTTGGAATGCAGAGTTTTATAATTGTGATGTGTCAGGAGAAACGGACATTGTGGCAGAAGCCATGGTTTTGTCCGAGACATGCTGTTTAGCAATGGGTACCAGTGCTGTCTTGGCCAGTTCGGAGCTATCAGAATCACTCTTGGCTGCTCTGCCCTGATCTTCAGCAAGACCTTGGTCATTAATGGAAGAGGAGGGAATGCATACACTGCTAGATCTCTCCAGCTGAAAGAGAGCGCGTCCACTTTCCATGCTTGTGGGTGGTATGTCCTTGTGCAGAATTTGTCCAGCTGATGATTGTGTGGGGAGGCAAAGAGGTCTATGTCCGGTCTCCCCCATGATTGTGTTACCTGTTGGAAGATGTCAGGGTGCAGCATCCATTCGTGTGCATCCATGATGTTCCTGCTTAAGCTGTCAGCCAGTATATTGTCCTTTCCTCTTACAAACTGGGATTGCAGCTGTATATTGAGAGTCAGGGAAAGTTCCCATAGATTCTTAGCCAGTCTGCAAAGAGGGTAGGAATGGGTGGCTCCTTGCTTGTTTATGTACCACATAACTGTAGTGTTGTCTGTCCTTATTAGCAGGTGGCCTTGATGTAGAAATAACTTGAAGGCCTCGATTGCATATATCACTGCCAGCATTTCCTTTTGGTTTATGTGCATGTGTAGCTCTTTTTGTGACCATAGTCCTTGAATGCATCTTCCTTCCATGTGCGCTCCCCATCTGTGGTCTGAAGCGTCCGTTGTAATGTTTTGGCTGGCTATTGGTTTGCTGAAGGGCAAACCCCTGTTTGACTGGCTTGCCTGGGCCCACCACAGAAATTCCCTTTGAAGGCATGGGATGAGTGGTATCAAAGTTTCCAAGCTGTGACTGTGCTGAGTCCATAAACTCCTTAGGTACCATTGGAGTTTTCTCATATGTAGCCTTGCTTGAGGAATCAGAAGAATGCAAGAAGCCATGTAACCCAGGGCCTGCAGGATTTTCCTTGCAGTCAGCTGAGTTTGTCGACAGGTTTTTGAAGTAATCCGGTAGTTGGTTTTGCTTTTCTTCTGTGAGGAAAGCCATTTGGGTGGTTGTGTCTAAATCCGCACCCAGAAAAGTTATTCTTTGGGATGGTACAAGTCTTGACTTGTGAAAGTTGACTGTGTATCCCAAGGCCTGAAGAAGATAGATGGCATAATTCAAGTGTTTTACCAAAATGTGTTGGCTGTCCGCTTGTATAAGGCAGTCGTTCAGATACGGGTATATTTGCATCCCCTGAAGTCTGCAGTGTGCAATTACTGATGCCAGGCATTTCGTGAATACTCTGGGTGCAGTAGATAAGCCAAAGGGCAATGCTGATAACTGATAATGCTCTGAACCTGCAAGAAATCTGAGGTGTCTTCTGCAGCTTTGTCTGATAGGGACATGCAGGTATGCCTCCTTGAGGTCCAGAGTTACCAGCCAAGACCTCTTGCCCAGCATGGGAAGGAGCTGCTGTAGAGTCAGCATTTTGAATTTTGGCACAATGAGATAAGCATTTAGTGCGGACAAGTCGAGAATAGGCCTCCATTGCTTTTCTTTTTGGAACAAGGAAGAGTATGGAATAAAATCCTTGGCCTTGTTCTGCAAGAGGAACCTTTTCTATTGCTTTCATTTTCATTAAGTTGGAGATTTGTTTCAAAGCCTCTGCCCTTTGATTTGGTGGCAGGTCTGGCATGCCTTTTCTTTTCGGTAATGTGTGGAAATGGAACCTGTATCCTTTGTCTATTATTTGTAGTGTCCATTTGTCCCTTGTAATAATGTGCCAATTTTCTGAAAATAAGGAAAGCTTTCCGCCCAAAGGTGCTTCCAATTGAGCCCTGGTTGGTGGTGTCAAGGTAAAGTCATTGAGTCTGTCCCTGTGCAGCAGTTGTAGGCCCTGCACTACCTCTCTGGTCGGGTTGCTGCCATTGACACCCTCTGTAGGAGCCTCTAGCTTGCCCTCTACCTCTGGCACGCCTGTTCTTGCCTCTCTGAAATCTGCCTGTGTCGGGAAAGAACCAGTTCTTGGAAGGCCAATTTCTGCTGAATCTTGGTGGTTGGACTTGCATAAAATCTTTGACTGTTCGTACAGATTTTGCCTTTTCTTCAAATTTCTTTAAGACCTCCTGAGCAGTAGAGCCAAATAACTTTTGCTTTTCCAGTGGAGCACCCAGAAGCTTTGCTTTAACATGGTCTGGCAGAGATTGTTCCTTCAGACAAGCATGCCTACGTATAACTGCACCTGTCATAGCTGACCTACATGAAGCTTCCAATGCATCATAACCACACTGCAAAAAATGGTTGCTAACCTGTTGAGAGTTATGTACCAGATCCTGAAGAGATTTGCAATCTAGGGGTTCAGGAGAGGACAACTTTTTATGCAATTCATCTAACAAATATTCTTGGTACTGTATCATATGGAATTGACAGTTTTAAGCCCTCATAGCAAGGGTAGCAGAAGTATACACTTTTTTACCCCATTGCTCTAAAGCCCTGGACTCCCTTTCAGAGGGGAGTGGATTTTTTGAAGTGGCAGCTGTAACCCCTTTAGGACCCTGGGAAATAGTTTCTGGGTCAGCAGAGTGGGCCTTGTAAAGGAAAAGATGTGATTCCGGGACCCTGTAGTATCTATCAGGTTTGGCAGGGGCCGGAGGGAGAGTGTCAGGGGTTGAGCTAGATTCCGAGTACACATCATCAATGACATTCAAAACAGGGGGAATAGCCAAAGGTCTATGCTGAGGCAAATGCAAGAAGGTCCTTAATCTTTTCCTGGAATCAGAGAATTCCTGGCCTTGCCATTGGAAATGCTCCCTCATAGTGTGTAAAGTTTCCCCAAAGGACAGTTCTTCAGGAGGGGAGGCCGAAGGGATAGATTCCTCTGCATCTGAATCCTCGTAGGCCGAAAAGGCCTCCTCCTGGTAGTCCGAGAGGGCAGAGCCAGCAGAGGCCTCATCTGAGGAGAGGGGATCAGAGGGCTCAACTCTGGGCCTTTTTGCTGTAGAAGGTTTAGAGCCCCTGTCAGGATGAGACTGAGAGCCCTTAATTAATGAAATAAGGTCCTCTGCTAGACTAAGGATCTGAGAACCTGTAGTGGGTCCCTGAGGGATAACCCTGGGAGGCATAGACTTTGAGTGTTTAGCAGCTTTAGCCCTAGAGAATGCCTTAATAGACATGTATGCAGGAGGCCTGGCTGCACCACGTGCTGGTGTAGTTTTGTCTAAGGGAATGGTGTCGGAAGGTTCCTGGACACCAGATTCCAACGGAGATTCAACAACCGAGACAGTAGTGGCCTCTGGGGCCGAGGTTGTCGGTTGTATGGTTTCGGTGGACGGTATTACCAAGGACTCAGTTTCAGCTGAAACCGAGACACTCGTGGTAGGCCTGGCCACGGTTTAAGCCGAAACCGCGGGTGTCGGTCCTTGTCCTTGCGTTTCTTCATTAAATGTGAAGTCGGAGTCTCCAACGACATTTTGTAAGCAAAACTAGCCCCAAAAAATTCCTCTGCAAACTCTGACCGACGTCTTAGAGTGCATCGGTTGAAGGAAGCACAGGCGGAACAGGCCAAGATGTCGTGGTCTGGGCCTAGGCAAGAAAGACAGTAAGAGTGGAAAATCTTATGAGGTATTTGTTTCCCACAAGTTAAGGAATTATTAATTTTATCTGACATCGGCTGAGGCAAGAAAGAGTCCCCAACGGGGTACTTAGCTTTTGAAGTCTTCGGTTTAGCTGAATTACAGGAGCTGGCCGACCGGCACTTGCGAACTGCTTCTGCTTCGGGCACCACGCGGCAAGAAAGACTGGGGAAGATGGTGTCGGCTGACGCTTTTATACCCCAGGTGCTCTGACATTGGGGAAGGGGTGACATCAGCCGACACCGGACCCAGACTTTGGAATCCGGCCGACCGAAGGGCTGCCTGAGGCAGGACAACCCATATGTGATGACTGCAGATGCATCCTTGAAGGACATCCACCCTTGTCCTGAAGCTTCCAATCATGACTTTTTAAAACAGACTTTTAGGACCCACTCTCTGACTTAAAAGCACCACTTACCTCAGTGAATAGCCAATTCCTTACAAATGACAAGAAAGGAAGTTCTCCAAGGCAGTCAGTGTGTGTACACTTGTTTTACTGTATTTTATGTACCACTCTTTAATCTCCCACTCTCAAAGTGCTCCCTCCCCCATGACAGACATTCAGAAATGACAATACAGTTCACGCATACATGATTCTGCATGTTGGTTCCACTTGCAAACAACTGCCAGCCATCAGAAATGTATTGCACTTCTACTCCTGAATCCACCTACCCGTCCGACTACTGAGTGGTTCTCCGTGTAGTGTGAAAATGCTAACATTCCAACATTCCTTCAGACAAAGGACAACTAATTATAGGCTGCTCAGTCTCCAAGCTCAACTTCACGGGCTTTCCATAAAAATTGCAATCAGAGTCTTGTGACTGGCACTAGAGATATGATCATTCCCTCTGTGCTAATGGGCCAGGGATCTGTCCATCTATGACTGTTTTTTTTTTTTTTAAAGTGAATGGTCAATTTTTTTTACAAGTTCTCTACAGTATATGTCTCTCAAATGTTTAGATTTTTGCCTAATATTTTTGGTATATTCCTCATAAAATTTGTTGTTTTCTGCCACATCATTGAGGAATTAAGTTACTAAATAATGACATATGTTTGAGTTTCAGGTTTCATATTCTTCAGAAAAATGCATGCTAAAGCAACATGTATTTCAGCAACTTTATGTTTATAACAGCAATACTTAAAATCTGTCCCTGATTTTGAACCTTTGCCTCCCCCATTATATTTGGGTTTATCCAGATTACTTACACTTAGTGGTTGACATGTATTATCTTAGTAACTCCTGTTTGTTCTGCTTATTGTCTGCATTAAGATTTCTTAAAGAATGTTTTATTACATGAACTGGGACATTATCAATCACACACACACACACACACACACACACACACCACCACCAATACCTACCTACAGAAATACTATGCAGAAAGCGGTTATGTCTTCTCACTATCTCTAGTTTTCACTACTAATCTCTAGTTACATTCCTTTCACTTTATTAGGGCTCAGCATTCTTAACTTTTTGAGATGTATTAATTAGGTAGCTGAACTGATTTCATGCACACTTTTCTACCAAGACCTGGGCCAAAAGGCACCATTTACAAAGTGTCAATAAACATGTTCAAATATAAATAGTAACTGTACAACCATATTCAGAAGAGGAATACAAATATTCAGATGCAATACTGTTACAAAGCAAAACATTCACACATCAGGATATTGTTCTAAACATCCAGATACATTATAAAGTATTTTTAAAACTACTGTATCTTTAGTTCTCATGAGCAAGTGGGAAGGAGCACTCACCCTCAGGAGGAGGGCATTGCAACTTCCTGCTGTGATATGGGTAGCCCATTCCCCTCACGCTCACGGGTGGATTTAGGCTAAAATACTAAGAACTCTCACTACAGGATGGCTGGCAAGAGCATAAACACTCTAATGCCTGCCACAGTGATGAATTTTCTGGATGTCTCTCACCTATTGGTTCTGAAAGGTGGAAGTCCTTACTACAATGGAATGAATACGCCCAGTCTAGCTGGGGGAGGCTTGACAGCATTGCAGAGGGGAAACAGATCTGAAGGATAACCTCCACTGAACTGACAAGTATTTTGCAACTCAAAAAAGATTACAGGCAGCAAGTGCAGTTATACAGCACACCTTTTATTATTCAGAAGCAGTTATGGTTTGCTTGGGAGAGCCTAGCTGCAGACATTAAAGGTCTACTGTCTGAAACACCCAGTTATATTTTAGAAGTATTAGAAGATCTTCAGATATTTAGAAGAGATACTTATGGCCAGTACCAGTCCATGACCTACTTGTGGTACGTGGATATACTATCCAACAGCAGCCTTCCTGGCCTCTACATATAACATCTTTAGCCTATAACAACTGTCTAAACAAAAGTAATGGATTTACGACCTTGCCAAGGCCTTTGGCACCATCCCCCACTCTGGAATCATAGATAAACTTACTAAGCTGGGCATTAATCCCTATGTCACCCAATGAGTTGCTAACTGGCTTACTGATAGAAACCACACTGTAAAAGTAGCCGACTCCAAATCCAGCTCCAGACAAGTGGAGTACCTCAGGGTTCAGTCCTGGGACAGCTCTTGTTTGGCATCTACTTCTCTGAAGTACAGGCCAACACTAAGGGACTCTGGCTAACAAAGTTCGCAGATGACTGCAAACTGGGAGCCATTATCGAATCCCCAAATGATGTGGATACTCTACAAAAGGGCCTTACAGAAACAGATGCTTGGTGCCAGAGCCATGGGCTCAAGCTCAATGCCAAGAAATGTATAATTATCCCCTTTGGGAAAAAACATGTACCCGTGAATTACCATATAGGTGGCAGTACACTAAACACCGAAAGTGTGATAAGAGACTTAGGGACACAGGTGGACAGTGGTCTCAACTGCGATAACCACATCGCCACAACAGTCAGGAAATCCTTCTATGTGGCACACCTTATCACTAAGGGCTTTTCATCCAGAAAAAAGGAGGTCATTGTCCCACTGTATTCATCCCTCATTAGACCCATTATAGAATACAACGCCCCGTTTGGTATGTACCTCTCAAGACATCTGCAACAACTGGAAAGGCCGCAGAAATACCTCACTAAAAGAATCACAGGCCTAAAGCAGATGCCCTACGCTGACCACCTTAAAAAACTCCAGCTATACTCTGTCACATATCTTCTACTCGGAGGCGATCTCTGCTTAACATACAAGACCATGTCAAACCCAGAGCTGTTGGACATGCTACACTTAAAGAAATCCCAATCCCTCAGAGCCACATGCTCCAGAGATCTAAACCTTGTCATCACAATAAACAAAACATGCTGGAGGGACAGGTTCCTGACCCAGAGACTCCCCAGACTCTGGAATAGATTGCCCATGTCAAGCAGAGTGCCTCTTTGGCCCTCTTCAAAAGGAACCTTGACGACTGGATGGGGGAAAGGAAATTCACCCCGGGGATAACATCAGATAACTAGACAGGGGTCCAGGGAAGTAAATAGTGTGGGAAGAAATAGCCAGGGAATTGTTATAGCTAGGCTTGTATAGGCCCTAGGGCTGATAGCCTAGTACCAACCTATGAACGATGTATTAGCTGTGCTATAAGAGCTCAGTCTTCCTTAATCTCTAGGACTATGTGCGCAACACATGCTAAGATTGGAAGCTATAACCTTCCCAGGCTACTTTTGCACATCCCTGTTCTCACAATATCCTGTATCTCTCGCCTTCATTCACAGCTTCTGACCATGCTAGCATGAAGCCAAAATGTTCCGCTAACAAACAAGGGACTGTAGGGATGGTTAACAAAAATTAACACTAATATCAACAATCAAAAATGTAACAGGATTACGAGATGTTTGGCACAATCACCCCTTTCTTGACTACTTCAGCCAGAGTAAACTGGCATTTGCATTTGTTTTCTTCAAACTGCTCTTTGGGGACATCCTGTTTAATAATCTAACAAATGAAACTAGACACAGTTTGCCTTTATGTGCAGATACAAAGAATCCACCAATGTGTAGTGCTGAATAAACTGAATTTACTGGTACTCATGAACAGACTGCATCACATATATCTTTGCATTTGATCTTCTCCATGGCAACACCAGATTGCAATAAGCAAATCATGTGGCACCATCCCAATACAGAGTTAAGATTTTCCAACACAAAAGCATCTGTTCTACCCAAAGTTACAATTAATTTGGATATGTCATTTTGTTTGCAAACTGATGACTACAGGTTAGCTAATGACTTTAAAAAAATTACCAGCAAAAAGTTTTACAAAATCAGAACTCACGATCACAACGTAAGCCAAAATGATTGCTATACCTCTACAGGTATTATTTAGTCAGTCACAGATCCTGCTATTGTGCAGAAACTCCCCTTATGAGCATACTCCTAACCCTAAAAAAACATTAAAATCAGAAATATATACCTCAATCCAACAGAGTGAAATCTTGATATATGCCAATATTCTTCCTATCCTTTTCCATTAACAAAGCATTTCCTGATCAGCTGTCTTTCATTTTATTTATCTGATACTTTACTGCATAAATTATTATGATCACAATTCTGATATGCTCACTTATCACAGTTGTATACAGAAAATGAACATGTTGCCAAGGGGTGTCATGATACAATTCCATTCAAGCTTTACTGTAAACTTATATTGCTGTTGCAATGCCTTCAGTTACACCATACTGAAATCACGACTTAATATATAAAGTACATTATATCCAGCTATATATACTGCTAATGGTTTGCAGTCTGGTCTGTCAAGGAGTAATTTATTTGATCAGGCAGTCTTGGTGCCTGTGTTGTTTGTTATGGGTTGCTATTACATGCAATGTTATTAGAACAACTTGGTGACTGTTAGGAATGTTCCCTACTACATGGCAAATTAATTTATCCCAAATGTTATTCCCAGTCTCCAAAGATAAAGTAACAATCTAGTAACAAGATGCATTTAAATGAGGGGCTCCAGCTCTGAGGTAATGTGATCCCCTCTAATAATTTTACTTAGGGCCATTTACAGTGTTGTAGTTGCATTCTAGAATCTACTTCAAACAGCAATAATAAGGTTGCTGCAATTATGGGCTCTTTTAAAACAAAGCAGGCACAAGCTAGTGACGGAGACTATGTTTGTTATAATATTAAGGGTACTAGATTACTTGTTCAAAAATGTTATTGTCACATAATCTCAAATGTTGTTTTCCAGTATGACTGTGTTTGTAAATTCGAAATTGCTGCTGAATTTCTCTTTGTGGGAATCTTATGACATTTTTTCCTAGCTCATTCAATACTATACCACCTTTTTTGTATACTTCCAGTTAACACCTATGGATCCTTATGACGTTCAGACCTTTCTTGGTTCTGACGTCTTTAACTACGTGATTTACCAGCTTATAATAGGCAGGATTAGAAGGAACAAGGCGTTATTAATAAAATGACACAAAGATTGTTAATCAAGGATGTCCCACAGTAGAAACGCCTTGATTATCTTATGCTTTTTAAATTGATTTTTAAGAGAATGCTCTGGAATGCAAGGATGTGTGCAGGCTGTAGGTGTTAACGAGCCAGACAACACTGATCAAGACTTCAGTTGTAAAAATGTAGTGCAGTACCATCCAACAAAACATGCAAGGGTTACATTCGAACAGGATCACTGCAATGTATTAGAAGACCCTGACTTGCATTCAGTTCAGTAAAGTGGGTAAACGTAATATAACCTACATGGCATGACACACAGTTCTATTAACCCAGGTCTTCTATCATGTCAAAAGTAAACTCAAAAGACATACCACCATTCTGCAAACCACAGGAATTTCCTTAAGAAACATTCAAAATAAATAAATAAATAAAGCTTTTCTTAATATCAGTTACTGCAACAATATGTTAAGGTACTAAATCTAAATGATCAGCGCCACGAGTACATTACAAGACACATTCCATGGAGAGATTAAATCCATAAAAAAAAAAAAGAAACAGTTTACACGCCTTCAAACAGCTAGCAGAGGTTTACTGCTGGAACTAATCTTGAAAGGCTACATACAGTGTAAGTTTGATGACAGAAAAGCTTTGTTGGACTACTTGGTGAATGTTCATGAATCATAACTGCAATCTTCAAAACCATAGAAGTGCTAATAAAGCAATACATACTAGCTTTGTAACTCCAATACCTCACAGTACTATACTAATAATCGGCTACAGTCACCTTGGAGTTTGCATGCATAAGGAGTTGTATGGAAGGTGCATCTCTCTACCGAGGAGATGTAGCTCCGCCAAAATACTTGAAAATCATAACAGTGAGTTTTGGAATTTGCCGTTACTCTGTTTGAATCGGTGTTTTTCAAGTGTCAGGATTCATACTATCATGCCTCACTCTTCTGAAAGCAAGGTGCTACCTACAGTATCACACGTCAGTTTTTCTCTCTCCAGTTCTCAAAAGACAAATCACTTTCATTTCTGAATAATGTCCCTTGTCCTCTAAACTACCTCATTTGTTTGTTATTACAAAATACAACAAAATTAAAACAGTTGATTCTTCACTTGAATGTGTTACACTACTTTATTCTGTGGATGGTTATTACAAGTATCTAGAAAAGAGAACATTAGAACAGTTCCTGCATTAAACTTCACTTTTTTGCACTATGAATAAGAATATTCAGTGAAACAATCACCAAAATAAATATATATAACAAAATGAATGCAATGCTGATCTTTTCAGGTGAGAGTTTATTCAGTATGGCCAAACTGTAAACAGCAGTTTGAAATGTCTTGTCATATGCAATTTTTTCTCAAAAGAACTCTAGTGAACGATAATAGTTGCAACCTGTACATCAAATGATATCAGACTTCTTCCATCAAAAAGCCTAAAAAAAATCAATACGTTTCAGGAGACAACAGTCTGAGCTACTTCTACTAAGGAAGCAAATGAACTGAAGAAAAAAAGCTCAACAGCAGTCAATGGTTTGTGTGATTATTAGTCACAGTCCAGCTTTAAAAGATAAAAAATAATAAACAAATTAAATTTTACTGGGAAACTGAATCCAGACAGAATACTGCAATGTACTGTTTCCAAATCTCCGTAAATATTATAAACCTTGCCTGCTGCTGCTAGAGCCTTAAATAGAACCACTCAATGGCCATGAGTCACAACTGGAGAGAGACATTTAAAAGCATGCAGCTCAAGAGATAAAGTTTTAATAAGCTCTAAGGTTCAATTTCATCACCCGAGTGCATGGACATAGCAAGGTATACAAAGGAAATAAAGAATGGTATAAAAAGACCTTATCTATCGCTGTGACTACTGCACAGTAGCAAAGTTATGGATGGCAGGTCATTTTGAACTATTACATTGCAATTCATGGAACAGCACACTTGGCTCAAGGAATGCACTGGGAAAGCAATCTGCATCCAGTTATCTAACTCTGTATTAAAAGAGAAATGGAGAGCTAGTGTGCCCACTGCCAAACTATGTTGTTCTGATTCATGGAGGAAAATGACAAAGTATATTCACCTATTCTGTGAAAGTTTTCTTGTGGAGGCAGCATTACTGCAAATTGTTTGTGCAGAATTAACACAGCTAACGTCATTCAAAAATAGCTAATTTTGCCAATAGGCAAATGTATGTGAACTTTCCTAAGTAATTTGTCATACACCTTTGGAGACTGTAATGCACCATTAGTAATACACAGTAAAAGAAGGAAAAATACATTATGTCATTTTAACAGTAAATCATAAAAATCTGTTGTCATTGTTAGATTATAGTGTTAACTTCAGCAGCAAAACTGGCACCACTTCTTAGCTAGAAAAAGGGAGAAGCTATGACACTAAGCAGTATGGAGGGCAGGCTAGGAGAATGCCCCGATGCTGTGCAACTGTAGTATCTGTAAAAGCGTTTGTCTGATAGCAACCTCTGTCAATTACGTACTTAACTGGCATTACTCACACTAACATAGACAGTTTTTCACCAAATAGTCACACACATATTACTCTTCAAAATGAAGTAGGTCTCCCAGAAGAACAAACATTTCTTTTTTCAGTATCTTGCATAACTTATTTTGAGGTTAACTGTACATCCTGCAATGGCATACTCGAGATAAGTTTGATAAGCTCACTGTAAAAGCACAGAAATTCAAAGAAAGAGGCAGGCCAGAGTACAAATAACACTTTATTATATGTGCATGTGTGGGTTCTGTAAAATTTCAACTCTGAAAACACTACAGGAAAAAAAGCAGGATTTAAATGATTTTCCTACAGGTAAAATTTTAGTATTTATATACACAGCTTCTAGAATATGCTTCACTGAATATACATTTGTAAAAACAAACAAAAAAAAAAATACATTCACAGAGAGGTTGGCAAAATGGTTAATATATTTGCCTTACAGACACAAGGTGCAGGGTTTGATTCTCATATGGGTTAACTGGCTAGGCTTAAAATGGCCCACAAGGACAGTTGGCCTAGTATTAATCTATGAACCTAAGAACAAGTAGGAACACTAGATTTGGGGAAAATGTTAAAAAAATGCTTTGCAACAGTTGTGGGACACTTGCTGGCTTCAATGCACAACCTTATTACCATCTAGTAGTTTATTTTACAAACTATAGATTGTTTGAATCACCTATGTTAACAACAGAGCTATCACAAGCAAATCTGATACCTTGAACAGCACGCCCATTTGGTATACCCACTGTGTATAAGCAAATACATAATTTAGTGACAGCTTCTAATCCATCATTTTTTAAAGGAAAAATTTGACACTGTACAAGCTGTTAAGTGACAACTGCAAAACTCACTGATAAAAATTAGTTATGTCTTACCATAACGTTCCATCTGTATTGTTGATCTTCACCAATCCTTGACAGTGAGTTCGGTTCTGAACCTCGGAACCAACTTAGGCTTATATTTCAGTTTGCACTCTCCAAACTCTTGAGCCAGGCACTACCCATAATGCTCCTCTCAGGAATTACCTCAGATCAAGTTTGCCAAAGAAAGTGGCAGTCAAATGTAAAGTAATTATGGTTAAAAGACAGGTACAGTAAACCGAGGCCATGAGTCCTTTTTAAAGGAAGCTAGCTAAAAACTAATTTGGTCTACTAAGAGTCTCAGGATGGGGTAAGGAGGGTGGGGATGTCAAGGATTGGTGAAGATCGACAACACAGATGGAATTTTATGTAAGACAACTTCTTTATCTGATGTTGTCAATCTTCACTCAATCCTTGACAGTGGGACAGAGTCCCAAGCTACTTCAGTCTCGGGAGGTCTTACGGAAGAATATTCCTAAGCACCATATTGCCAAAGGATGCTCGCCCCCTTGAGACCTGATCCAATTTGTAATGATAAAGGCATGATGAGAAGACCATGTGGCTGCTGTACATATGTCATCTAAAGATGCTCTGACATGATAAACTGAAGATTTTGCCACTGCTCTTGTAGAATGGACTTGAACTGGTTTTGGAAGTTGGAGCCCTTTAGAATGATAAATGAAAGAGATGCAGTCTCTAAACCATTTAGCCAAGGTAATCTTTGCAACTAGATTACCTAGATAGAGAGAAGAGAATGCCACAGACAGTTGGTTCGATTTTCTGAAATCTTTAGTCCTGTGAAGATAAAAATGTAGTTGTCTGTGCACATCAAGTAGAGAGCACATTCATCCCTTGTTAGAAAAATTTGGGAAAAGACTGGTAATTGTAGCTTCTGATTAATGTTGGTTTCAGAAACAACTTTGGGTAAGAAGGATGGATTTGTTCAAAGCACAACTCTATGTGAAAAATTAAGTAGGGAGGTTTGCAAGACAGAACTTGAAGGATACTCTTCTGGCAGAAGTGATAGCCATCAAAAATAAAGTTTACCAAGACAAATGTTTTAAGTCACAAGTTGCTGATGGTTCAAAGGGGGTCATAGTAAGGGCCTGAAGAACTACAGTTAGATCCCAAGGGGGAGCAGGTTCTTTAAATGGAGGTCTTAGCATTAGGAGACATTTTAAGAATGCTTTACACAGTTTGTGTGACATTAGAGAAGCACCATCCAGTCCTATATGAAAGTTCAAAATCGCTGCTTGGTAAACTTTAATTGCTGATGCGGAGGAACCAGACTGGTAAAGTGTAGCTAAAAAATCTAAAACTTTATGAATACTACTGGAATAAGGGTCTAGTCCCTTATCAAGGGCCCATCTAGCAAATGTTTCCCATTTACTTTGATATAGTTTCCTAACAGAAGATTTGTGATGAGCAACAATAATTCATCGGACAGGGGAAGAAAGAGAAGAATGCCTGTCAATCATGGGAATTGCAGAAGCCACGCAGTTAGCTTGAGACATTGGAGATTCGGATGTACTGTGCCCTCTGGGTGAGAGAGCAGATCTGGAGCTAGGTCCAGAATCCATGGTTTCCAAATCAAATGAGGTCAAAGGAAGGGAACCCAAACGTGTCAAGGCCAGAAAGGGGCAATAAGGATTACTGAAGTTTCCGTCCTTTTGGCTTTCTTTAGAAATTGCGATATGAGTGGAGTTGGGGAAAGGCATACAGCAGACCAGGGGGCCAACTGTGGAGAAGGGCATCTCTGGGTGACGACTCCTGAGGAAAGATTAGGGCGAAGTAACTTCGGCAGTTCTTGTTTAGAGGAGAGGCAAAAAGATGGCAGCAAGGTTGGCCCCAGTGGTGAAAAATCTTATTTGACATTGCTGGATTGAGAGAACACTCATGAGGCAAGAGAATAGTTCTGCACAATTTGTCTGCTATCACGTTGGAGCTCCCCAGAATGTGCGTTGCTGTGACAAAGCAGTTGAAAGAAATCACCCATTGCCAAACTCTGAGTGCCTCTCGACACAATGGGCAAGATTTGGTTCCCTCGTTTGTTTATATACTAGGCTACCGACATGTCTGTCTGAATTGCTACTGTCCCTACAGGAAGGACATCTAGGAATGCTTGCAACACTAACAGCACTGTCCGCATCTCTAACACACTGATGTGCAAGTTGGCCTCCAGTTGGGACCACGTGCCTTGGACTGTTCTTCCCAGATAATGCCCACCCACCCAATCTAGGAATCTGTGGTAACTATGGCTTGGGGCTAGGGAAGAATGAATGGCTGGCCCAAGAAAATCTGACTGGAGTGTAGCCACATGAGGTCCTGTTTGCAGCGATTGGCAATCAGAATTAGATGAAACATTAGTTTGGTGTATCAGAGACTAGTTGGAAGCTAGTAACCATTGCAATATCCACATGTGATAGCTTTCCAAGGGAACAAGAGTGATCGATACTCCCATGGAGCCTAATGCTTGAAGAATTAATTTTACTGAGACCCTGTTGATCTGTAGAATTTGCCTGACTTGGGATCTGATGGATTGTAGGCTTTGTGGAGGGAGAAATGCAATTCCCGAAACAGTGTCTAAATGGGCTCAGATGAAATCCAGTTGTTGAGAGGGATGAAGTCTGGACTTTTCGAAAATTTCATGTCAAAGTCAAAAGTCAAAGTAAACTTTATTGTCATTCAGAAATCACACAAGTGTAAAAACTGAACAAAATTCCAGATCTCCAGAGCAGATAACAGACTATTTTCACAGACATTTACACATGTAACAACCAGCTATTACATCACGGGCATGCAGGTAGACAGACTAATACTGCACATAGTTAGAAACACATTTTAACACTTTTTGAACTGAACACTTACTTGCATGAGACTTTAGTATTGCACAGGTACTTGGTTAAGACACTGCATTGATCCTTGCACAGAAACAGACATTTAAGTATTCCACAGTGACCGTTAGAGGATTGCACTATGGACCATTGAGTATTGCACTATGGTTAACTTACAATTTTTTTTTTTTAATTTATTGTTATGCCCAGAGATGTACACAGATGTATTGTGTAATCTCTTGCCCATTCTGATGCCTGGTGGTAGCGGTAAGGAGCCAGTTGTTGAGATATGAAAATACTCAAAATCCTTGCAGTCTTAGATGAACTGCTACCACTGCCACACATTTGGTGAACACCCTGGAGGCTGTGGCAAGTCCAAAGGGCAGCGCTCTGAATTGGAAATGACTGGCTCCTAGCCAGAAGCGGAGAAACCTCCTGGAGTTCATTTCCATTTTTATGCGGTAATAAGCATCTTGGAGGTCTATAGAGCACATCCACTCATCTTTTTCCAAGAACGGAAGTATCGACTGAACCGAAACCATCCAGAATTTAGTCTGCTGAACTGCCTTGTTGAACTGGCTGAGATCCAAGATGGGTCTCCAGTCCCCTGTTTTCTTAGGCACTAAAAAGAACCTTGAGTAAAAACCAGATCCTGTTTGATCTGGTTGGATTTTTTTGGATGACTCTTTTGTTTAGCAGTATTTGAATTTCTAGTACTGCTGCTTCCCTGTGACTGGGTGGTACGTCCGGGAGGTTTATCTGGGATTTTGTGGATAGTGATAGAGGGATTTTGTAACCTCTGTATATTATTCCCTGCACTCATTTGTCCATAGTTAATATTTGCCAGGCAGGTTGGTGTAGAGAAAGTTGTCCCCCGACTGCCTCTAGAGGAGGGCAATCGGGCCACTGTTCAGGGGTGCTGGTAGAAAGTACCAGAGAAGGATTCTCTGGATCCCTTGTTTTACGGTCCATTTCTGCCTTTGGGGTGTTGTCTTCCATTGCTTTCCCCTCTGCCCCGGGGGAAGTCTTTGCCTCCTGAATCTTGGAAAGGCCCTTTGGATTTTTTACACCATAGTCCCTCCCACTTCTCTGGTTCCTAGAGTATTGCCTCTGAGGAGTGGAGAAATGTACACCTATAGCAGAAAGGGTCTTGCCATCCTTTCCACATCTGGCTCGGGTGTCTTTTACCTTGGGACCAAAAAGGGTAGAGCCGTCAAAAGGAGCGTTGATGAATGATGCTTTAAATGGCTTTGCAAAGTCGCAAAACCGCATCCAGGAGTGCCTTCTGATGGCTATATCTGAAACCACTACCCTAGTCATCCCTTCAGCTGCGTGAGCAATGAGCCTCATGGATGAGTTAGAAATTGCATCAAGGGTTGCTAGCTGACAGGTAACTTTGTCGTGTCTCCCTTCAACCACTGCTCCTGAGAGGGTATCCGAGAGCTGTTTGATCAGATCCCTCTGCAATCTGGTAAAGTGCACCATATAATTCAAGGACCTGAGAGCGAAGATCATTGAAGCATAAATGTGACAAACCTATCACTAGTCCTAGACTCCTTGTTAGGAGGATGGATAGTCTGACTTTCCTCAGCAAGTTCTGTCTTGGTGGCCCCAGCTACCACCATGGCATCAACAGGAATCCCTTTGGACCAATGTAGCTCATCCTTAGGGGCTGATAAGATATGATCAGGTCTCTTAGGGATCAGCTCTATGGTTTCGAGCATCTTCCACACCCGCTGAAAGATCAATTTAATAAGATTGTCAGCATGTGTAGAGATCCAAGGAGTAGAGGGGTGGGCATGAAAAGCCCCCAGGTATACGGATTCCTCCAAGGAAGGTTGGGTGGAGGACCAGCCACCCCTCTGTTTCAGGATTTCTAGGATGTTCCCAAAGGAAACATCATCAGGGGGTGACCTGGGGGACCCTTCCCCCTCATGAAAATCAGTATCTTCAATGAAAGTCTAAGTGCTTCCTCTTGCACTTTCTCTTCGCAGGGACTTCCTCGGGGGGATGATCCAGGGGAAATATCAAAAGAGGAGACCGCTAAAGTGGGTGCAACCTGGGACTTTTGTGCATTCTGCCCTAGGGATGAGGCTGATGGTAGCTCAGGTCGAGGAGATGCAGAAATTTCTCCTGAAAGGGATGGCAAGGACTAAGAGTCTCCACTGGACAAAGGCTTTTCCATGATCAGGAAGGCCACCTCCCCATTGAGGGATGAGAGCCCAGAACCAAAATAGACTCCTTTGGAACTGGGGTCACACCCCGCACCGAGAAGGCAGCCACCGGAACAGAAACCTGGGTCAACGCTACAAAGGCTGAGGTACCGAGGGACATGGACAGCTCCAAAGGAGCTGAAAAAGATTCATGCACCTCGGACTTGACCAGACAGTCCCCACCCTGGGAGGCCTCCAGTGCAGAAAGCTCAGAGGAACTCAAGGTAATTCTCAGAACCAGAGAAGAAGATGCCACTGGATCCGAGACATTCGACGCCTGGAGGGTCAGAACTGAGGGTTCCAAAGACTCAGCAAGAGTTGGAGGAGGAGGACATGGGGGTGTCATAAATTAGCTGGTTCTGGTGACGGTGTGTCTAAGAACAGAGGAGAATCCCTATGCCATCAGAAGCCAACCCATCAATCTCATAATATCAGCCTCTGAGAGACTCTTAGTAGATTGAATCGAGGCAGTGGAAGGAGATTTAGGGAGTTTCACTTCTGTTAGAAAAATATGTATTAGTAATATGCATGCTTAGTGCATCGAGGTTTAAAAGGGTGAATACATTTATTCTGTTCACACTGCATGAATCTGCACATCTATTAGAAACTTAACAAGAAGCATTCTGTTTTCTGCTAATGTCAGCAAATAACAAGAAGTGTTTCATTTCTACTAGTGTCATGAGACTTAACAAAGAGTTAATGATTTTCTGCTTATGCCATGAGAAAGTACACAGCTGTTAGAAGCTTTGATAAGGAGCATAATGGATGCTTGAAAGTATAAACCGTAGTCAGCATTACTTGTACCTAAGCTAGAAATGTACTTTGAATCTAGGCAAAATTTAACACATATATTAGAACTGCACAACTGAAAGTTTGTGGTGGGCTAAAATAAGCCCCAAGGCCAGGTTGTTTTTCTCAAATGTTTTGTAAATCAGCAGTTATTCTCAACTAGTCAGCAATTAGTCTAGTAACATTTTCTGTAGAACAATACAGAAAGCTGTGTCTAACTACGTAAGCAATAGAAGTAACATTTCTGTGCAACATGGAAAGAACTGTATAAAAATGCCATACTAATTATTAATGCCCAGACAAACCATTCTGCCAGCATGCTTTGTCTCTTTGCTGCAAGTTAATAAAGGGTGCCTTACTTGAACCTTAAGTGAATTGGTCTTTGAAGTTTTTTTTCCTTTGACAGATTGGTCCTTCGGACCGGAACTCTCTCTTCACCTCGGATCAGACGGGCCAGGTGGTTGAAACAGTACGGGGAAGAAACCAATTCGGTTCTTCTTATTTGAAAAGCCCTCTGACTGAATTGTTGTTCAAATGAGGCCAGCCACTTTCTGATCTGCGACTGAAGGACGGGTCTCCACGAATCAGGTGATCAATCACGTAGGCTCAGGTAAGGTGAATATACTTTTTCCTGTTTTCTGTTTTAGATCAGGGACCAGATTTGTATCGTTTTTGTCAAGACTGTATTTTTGCTTACAAGTCAGGGACAGAAAAGATTACTGTCTTGTCATAGATCAGGAGAAACAGAATAAGTAGGCAGTCATTCTGAAGAGACTATAACAAAATCCGTGGTACCACGTTAAAAATAAGAGAAGTTACGTAACGATCAAAAGGGTAGAACAAAATGGGTAATAATTGCACAAAAAGACCCCCAAATCTGCCGTTAACAGAAGACGCAAAATACATGCAGTCGCAGCACGCCGGCAATATTAAATATTATTCAAAATGGGTTAATAAATATGAATTTGATGGAAAATTAGAAAAATCCTCGCTTATCAAACAGCTCAAAACCGATTCTAAAGGTCGGGTAAAAAAGCAGCGTAAATTAGGAATTCCTCAGGCACACAGGTGGATTCAGAAAGTAAACCGTAGGGAACAAAAGAACAAAAATTCAAAAACAATGTTTTTAGATAAGGAGGACAATAACTTAGTAATAGCATCAGCCCCCTTACCAGAATATGAAGCAAGTGAAAAGGTTAGTCCACCCCCACGATATCCTGTGGTCACTGAAGAAGGAGGCATTATGAAAATAAAACCGTATAATAGAGATCACATCGGGACCAGTTCTCGAACAAGGGCAGGTAACTCAAATGAAGGCATCGAATTATATCAAATGGTTAAGAATTCACGATCTATGAGTGAAGAAGAAATATGCCCACTTATAGAAGTTCCCAATCCTCAGACAGGACAAGATAATCAGGACCCAACCATTTTAGTGTATAGACCTTGGACTCCGGAGGATATTCGGAAGGGAATTCCCCATCCAAAAGTTAATTTTAGAAAATTCTCAGTAGATTTGCAAGGAATGAGGCTGAGCTATAACCTAAATGGAGAAGAGGTAGAAAAAGTAGTTAGACAAATTGTGGGGCCAGATTGGTACATGATTAGTGGCAACTGGAATCCCCGTGATGCTACACAAAGACCCCTCCCACATAGCAGCGCAGAATTAGACAACAGAGTAAAAGGTCTTACAGACCGCATCCCTTTAAAATGGAAGCCTAGAGCAGACTGGACTAGCATTAATCAATGCATCCAACAAGAAGGTGAAACTATTGACCGGTATTATGCCAGACTATTAGAATGTTTTAATAACCACTGTGGAATGCAGGTTCCTGAAGATCAAACACAAGATTCCCCATATGAACAGCAGTTAAAGAATGCATTTTTAAAGGGCAGTATTGCACCTATAAGTAGTTTTATTACAAAACACATGGTAGACCATCGTACAAGCAGGTTACAGTCATTACTTGAATATGCTAGGCATGCCGAAAGGCCTTTTAATAGCAAAAAGAAAGCTCAAGTATTTTCTGTAGAAGATGGAGCAGAAGTTTATGTAGTACAGTCCAGGAAAAAGGGCAAGAAAAATGCACAGGGAAACAAACAATCTGATCAACGATCAGAGGACTTTGAAGGGTGAAAGAAAAGGGGTGAATGTTTTAAATGTGGTAAAAAGGGACACTTGGCAAAGGATTGCTGGAAAAACAAGAAGGCAACAACGGAAGATAAGGAGGGTGAGGACTGACTATATGGTAGTCAGGAGTCACTAAAAGGGGTTAGCAAAGAAAGGACAAATGAGAATGTGACAGAGGGAGTAGAGGATGTGACAGAAGAGACAGAGGAAGTGCAAGAAGTTAGTGACAATGAAGAAAATGAAATATTAGACCTAGCTTTATTAAACTTGGAGCTCCATTTAGCAGACACGAAACCAGAAGTTACACTGTTGGTAGAAGGGAGGGAAGTCAAATTCTTGTGCGACTTAGGGGCATCACGAACCCTGATACATCCCTCCAAACTGCCAGAAAACACGGAGTCACCTGATTACATACTGGTAAAGGCAGCTAATGGACAGCTGTAACGGGAGCCCCTCTCCTGTAACACTGCAATAACTGATCCAGTTTCAGGATTGATACAAAAAAGAAAAATTGTTGTTTCTGCAAAATGCCCAGTAAACCTCTTGGGCAGAGACCTCATGCAACTATTTGGTATAGCAGTAGTCCCAACCATGCAGGGTATGGAAGCACAGTGACAAATTGATACATTTGCAATGCAATCGGAGGGTGAAATGTTTTATTGGTACAGCCAGGACTTGGTTACGACTGGTCCAGGGACTGTGACTGAAAAATTAATGAATGTAGCTATCAGCAAGTTCCCCCTCCCTTGACACTGATAAGCAACACCTGTTGCACTGTATCCTGTATTATTGTAACACACCAGGACCTGACAAGGAATATGAGCAAGAACGGTTTAAAAATCATGCAAATAGATTGATATTACGTAACCTGTACTGGGACACAGAAGGGAAAGTACAGTTTTGTACCTACCATAAATGTAGATGTTCGAGTGCTAATACAGCTGCAGTCATAACAGATGGGTTCTCCTGCCGTCAGGCGGGTCCTCGGTCGGCCGAATTCCAAAGTCTAGGTCCAGCGTCAGTTGTCGTCACGTCTTCCCTGACGTCAGTGCGACAGGGGTATAAAGGAACCAGCCGACACCATTTTCTTCAGTTTTTCTTGCCCCAGATGTCAGGTGCCCCCAGAAGGAAGGCAATACATAAATTTGTATAATAAAGCAATGCAATATAATCAAAATACAGTAGTTGCAAGCAAATACACCATAAATGAATTCCCCAATCAGGTTGTATGAGGATGTGTTAGCCTATAGGCCTGTCCCAAGAGGGGAAGGAGGGAGGGGAAACCTGGACTGCAGCTGTATTAGCACTCGAACATCTACATTTATGGTAGGTACAAAACTGTACTATGTTCATTGTGCATACAGCTGCAGTCATAACAGATGGGTAGAATCCCAAAGCTAAGAAACGGGTGGTAGGCACTAGGTGGAACTAGGAGGAGCCAGGATGCCCTGCAAGACTGCAGTGGCAAAGCCTGCTCTAGTTTTGGAGTATAATGGTAGGTGGTAGTGCTTGGAGAAGGTATGCACAGAACTCCAAGTGGCTGCTTCCAAAATATCTTTGGTAGGAACTCCTCTGAGGAAAGCTGCAGAGGTAGCTGTGGCCCTTGTGGAGTGAGATCTGATGCCTGTAGGTAGTTTTGCCATGAAAAGAATAGCAAAAGCGTATGCAGTGGGCTATCCATTTTGAGATTGTCTGTTTTGAAATTGGCTTTCCTTGAGCTCCTACAGCATAGGACACAAAGAGCTGTTCTGATTTTCTGAAAGGTTTTGTTCTGTCCAGATAATAACGGAGTTGTCTGTGGATGTCCAAGGAATGTAGTAATCTCTCCCCTTTGTTTTGAGGATTAGGATAAAAGGTGGGTAAGTGTATGGCCTGATTCAAAGCTACCCTGGATACCACGTTAGGCATAAAGGACGTGTTGGTTCGTAAGGAAACTCTGTCCTGATAGAAGATGATAAAAGGCTGCACAGCCATGAGAGCTTGTAGTTCTGAAACTCTACGAGCTGAGGTAATAGCCAGAAGGAAAGCTGTTTTCCAGGACAAATATTGCAAATCTGATGAGGCAGCTGGCTCAAAGGGAGGCAAGTTCAGTTTTTCCAGAATGAAATTGAGATCCCAAGCAGGTATTGGTTGTTTCCTTGGGGGTCTTAGATTCTTAGCCCCTCTGAGGAACTGTCTTAAGAGAGGGTGAGAGAATAAGGGTGGATCAGTGTTGTATTCTGCAGAAATGGCTGAGGCATGGATTTTGATGGAGGAGAATGAAAGTCCACTGCTTAGCAGCTCAGCTAAATACTGCAGTATTTGAGGTAAATTCAGTTTTCCAGGATCCTGGCCCTTTTTCTCATTCCAGACACAAAACTGTTTCCATTTTGCGGAGTAAGCTTTTCTAGTTGACGGCCTTCTGGCCACCAAAATGACATCCTGCACCTCCTTGGAGAGTAGGGTCTGCTGTGATGCTAAGGAATCTTCCATGCGGCTAGATTGAGTGTTTTTAGCTGGCTGTGAAGAGTTTTGAAGGTGTGCTGAGTCAGAAGAAGAGGCATTAGAGGCAGGGTCCATGGTGGTGAATGCGTCAGGCTCCTCAGGAGTGGGTACCAGTGTTGTCTTGGCCAGTCCGGAGCAATGAGAATCATCTTTGGTCTGTCTGCTCTGGTTTTCAATAGAACTTTGGGCAGCAGAGGAAGAGGTGGGGAAAGCATAAACTGTCAATGATGTCCAACTGAAAGAGAGAGCGTCCACTCTCCAGGCCTTTGGATGGAAAATCCTTGAGCAGAATTTTGTCAATTGGTGATTTTTGTGGGAGGCAAAGAGATCTATGTCTGGCCTTCCCCATGCTTGGGTTATTTCTGTAAAAAATTTTGGATGCAACTTCCATTCGTGTGGATCTGTCATATTTCTGCTTAGGTTGTCTGCCAGCGTGTTTTCTTTGCCTGGCAAGTACTGTGCTTGTAGTTCGATTTGTAAGTCCATGGCCATGTTCCAAAGAGACATGGCCAGTCTGCATAGGGGGTATGAATGTGTTCCTCCCTGTTTCTTTATGTACCACATAACTGTGGTGTTGTCCGTTCTTATCAATAGTTGACCTGGTTGCAGAAGGTTCTCGAAAGCTATAATAGCATTTATTACCGCTAGCATTTCCTTTTGATTGATGTGAAAGTGCTTTTCTTTTTGGGACCATTTGCCCTGAATGCACCGATCTGTCATGTGCACCCCCCAGGCGTAGTCCGAGGCGTCTGTTGTGATGACTTGATTTGCTTGAGGCTTGCTGAATGGAAGACCTGTGTTTGTTTGGCATGCTTGAGCCCACCACAGAAATTCCTTTTGCAGACATGGAATTAGTGGTATTATTGTTTCCAAACTGTGGCTGTGTTGAGACCATATGTTTTTCAGGTACCATTGAAGTTTCCTCATATGCAGCTTTGCACATGGGATTAGTAAGATGCAAGATGCCATGAATCCCAGTGCCTGCAGGATTTTCCTTGCAGTCAGCCTGGTGCAATTTGCTAGTGCTCTGAAGTATTGAGATAGTTGCCCCTGCTTCTCTGGCGTGAGGTAGGCCATCTGGGTGTTTGTGTCCAAGCTGGCACCCAGGAAAATTATCTTCCGAGAGGGTATTAGCCTTGATTTCTTTTTGTTGACTGTGTATCCAAGAGAGTTCAACAACATTATTACATAAGCCAGACGTTTCAGAAGAATGTGCTTGCTGTCCGCTTGGATCAGGCAGTCGTCCAAATAGGGGTATATTTGTATCCCTTGAAGTCTGCAATAGGCAATTACTGATGCCAGGCATTTCGTGAATACTCTGGGTGCAGTAGATAAGCCAAAGGGCAATGCAGAGAATTGATAATGGGTTGAACCTGCAAGAAATCTGAGGTATCTTCTGCAATTTTGTCTGATATAGGACATGCAGGTATGCCTCCTTGAGGTCCAATGTTACCAGCCAAGACTCCTTGCCCAGCATGGGAAGAAGTTGCTGTAGAGTGAGCATCTTGAATTTTGTGCAGTAGAAATGTGTTTAGGATGGATAGGTCCAAAATAGGTCTCCAATCTTTTCCCTTCCTTGGTACCAGGAATAGCCTGGAATAAAAACCTTGACCTTGTTCGTGCGTAGGTACCTCTTGAATAGCTTTCATGTGTATGAGATCTGTAATTTGCCTTTGTGCCTTTGCCCTTTGATTGTGTGGCAGGTTTGGCATGCCTCTCATTTTTGGAAGGGTGTGAAAATGGAATCTGTAGCCTCTGTTTATAATGTCCAGGATCCATTTGTCTTTTGTGACAATATGCCAATTTTTTGAGAATAGTGCCAGATTTCCTCCTAAGGGGGCTGCCATTTGAGTCTTGCTTGGCATGCAAAGGGGAAAGTCATTGGGCTTGCTTTCTCAATGATTGCGAGTTATCCTCACCACCTCTTTGTGTAGGAGCTTGCCATTGTCTGCCTCTAAACGATCCTTGGGATTGTCCAATGCCCTTCGGGCGCCTGTATCTGCCTCTTTGGGGTCTGTCCATGGCTGGAAAGGACCAATTTTTGGAAGGCCAATTTCTACTGAAACGTAGGGGTTGTACCTATAGAAAATCTTTCACAGTTTGCATTGATTTAGCCTTTACCTCCATTTTCCTTAATACCTCCTCAGCATTAGCACCAAATAATACATCCTTTTGAAGAGGGGCATCTAGTAATTTAGCTTTGACATGATCAGGCAAGGTTTGTTCCTTGAGCCAGACATGTCTACGTATGACTGATCCTGTAACAGCAGCTCTACATGAGGCCTCTAGAGCATCAAAACCACATTGTAAGGTATGCTTACCCACTTGTTCTGCACTATGCATCAAATCCTGCAACTCCTTCAAGTCTGGTTGTTCAGGTTGTGACATTTTACTTTTCAATTGTGATAACAAAAACTGTTGGTATTTTAGCATATGGAACTGACAGTTTAAGGCCCTCATGGTTAAGGTAGCCGAGGTATATACCTTTTTTCCCCACCTTTCTAAGGATTGGGAATCTCTCTCGGAAGGTAATGGATTTTTAGCAGTGGAGGCCTTAATTCCCTTGGGGCCCTGTGAGATAGTTTCTGGGCCAGCAGCATAGCTTTTGTATAGAAATTGGTATGAGTCAGGAACCCTGCAGTACCTGTCAGGCTTAACTGGGGCTGGAGGCAGAGAGTCCGGGTTAAGGCAGGCCTCCGAGTAAACATCATCTAGGATGTCCAAGACAGGAGGTATAGCCAAAGGCCTGTGCTGAGGTAGTAAAAGAAATTCCCTAAGCCTTTTCTTGGAATCTGAATAATCTTGGCCTTCCCAGTGGAAGTGTTCCCTTAAGGTATGCAAAGTTTCCCCAAATGAGTAATCCTCTGGGGGGGATACAGAAGGAATGGACTCCTCCACATCAGAGTCTTCAAAAGGGGAGTAAGAATGTTCCTGATCATCAGAGTGCTCTGAAATAATGGAGCCCTGATCAGAGGAGGGGGATTCTTCGTCCACTCTGGGCCTTTGTCCGGTGGGGTTGAGAACCCCTGATAAGAGTAATTAAATCCTCAGCCATTTTAAGCATCTGTTTTTAGGCATGGGGCCTGGAGATGGGCCCTGTGTAGCTTGTCTCTTAGAGTGCATGGCTGCTTTAGACTTAGTGAAAGCCTTGATGGAGAAAGAAGAGGAAGGTCTGAAGACACCTTGAGTGGAGGTAGACCTGTCCACATTTTGAGGTTCAACGCCAAGAGTGGCTTCGGTATCTGTAGTTGGGGTGTGGGCCGAGGAGCATGCGACCTCGGGCACAGGAGGCACCGCCAAAGAAGTGTCGTCGGTAGTCAGGGGCTGCGTAGGCGCCTCGCTGAGAAACGGACCACGTGTAGTCGGCTTTGGCGTGGTGTCGGTAGAGGCCACGGACCTCGTGTGTCGGTCCTTATCTTTGCGTTTTTTAGACAAAACTGGAGTCGGAGTATCCGACGACATAATATAGTTAAATGTTTTTCCAAAATAATGCTGGGCGAACTCCGCCCGACGCTTAATGGTGCGTTTGTTGAATGTAGCACAAAAACGACAGACCGAGATGTCGTGGTCTGGGCCTAAACAAGGTATACAGAGGGAATGGAAATCCTTATGCGGTATTTGCTTCCCACATGAAATACAATTATTAACTTTGTCTGACATCGGTCTGAGGCAAGAAAAGTTTCCCCAACGGGGTACTTAGCTTTCAAGACAACTTCGGATTCAAAATTTTCGTAATCTCAGGAGCTGGCCGACCGGCACTTGTGAACTGCTTCTGCTTCGGGCACCGCGCGGCAAGAAAGACGGAAGAAAATAGCGTCGGCTGGATCCTTTATACCCCTGTCGCACTGACGTCAGGGAAGAAGCGACGACAACCGACGCCGGACCTAGACTTTGGAATTCGGCCGACCGAGGACCCGCCTGATGGCAGGAGAACCCATCTGTTATGACTGCAGCTGTATGCACGATGAACATCAGTGTAGCCAGCTGTTCATTGCCCCAGGAGTTCTTTGCACTTTATAAATCTAATCGATTACCACGTTAGCTTAACCAACAACAAAAATATAGAATGGGCAGACCTAGGAGAAAAAGTCACGAGATGGGAGAAACAGACAGAATTAGAACTGTCAGAACAGGGAATACAAATACAGAAGTTGAATTGGATAACTCAGACCCACCCAGCCGTGCACTTGCAGTCTAGCAAGGACAGCTGATTAGCAGTCCTATTAAAGGAGGAAGAGAATGCCTTACAAAATATACCAGAGACTCTCTGGTCAACAGGAAAGTCAGATGTAGGACTTATTCGTACCAGTAACTATCACGCCAAAGTCAGCATTCAGACCACAAAAAAGACAGTATCCCATAAGAAAAGATGCAGAGGCAGGGATAAAGCCTATTATAGCAGCCTTACTTAAAGGAGGGATACTAGTAGAATCCCCCGATTCACTATGTAACACACCCTTATTTTCTGTTAAAAAAGCAAATGGAGAATGGCGTATGGTCCAAGATTTACAAGCTGTAAATGATGCAGTAATACCAAGGGCACCTACGGTGCCAGACCCACATACCCTGTTGAATGATTTAAAACCTCAACAGAAGTATTTTTCTGTGGTAGACATCAGCAATGCGTTCTTTTCGATACCGATCCACCCTGACAGCCAGTATTGGTTTGCATTCACATTTCCGGGAAAATGGTATACATATATGTGACTACCACAGTGGTACTGTGAAAGTCCAACAATATTCTCACAAGAAATGGCAAGCAACTTGGCAGGATTCACCCCACCAAGAGGCAGTCAGATTTTACTTTATGTTGATGACATCTTGCTGGCAGCCCCCACCCAGCAAGATTGTAGAGAAGACACCATAGCGCTATAACAATTCTTAGCCGCTGAAGGACATAAGGTAAATAAAAGTAAACTGCAGCTTTGGAAAAAACAAGTCAAATACCTGGGATATGTAATATCCAAGGAAGGTAGAACATTAGATGAGGAAAGAAAAGTAGCAATATTGCAAGCACCAAAACACACTACCAAGAAGGAAATTATGTCCTTCCTGGGTACAACTAATTTCTGCCGGAGCTGGATTCCAAACTATGCTTTGGAATCTGCACCTCTGACTGACCTCATATATAAGAAGCCTATGGGAGCACAGGATTTGTTACAATGGACACCAGAGGCAGAATCTGCTTTCTGTAAACTGAAACAGTTAATAACGTCCTCATTAGTTCTAGGATTGCCAAACTACCATAAATGTTTTTTTCCAAACTGTAGATTGTAAGCAAGGTTATATGACATCAGTGTTAACACAACAGCATGGGGATAAGCAAAGCCCCATTGCTTACTATTCATCACAACTAGACCCAGTGGCACGGTTCTTATACCACTGTGTACAAGCAGTAGTTGCAGCTGCAATGGCAGTACAGGCTTCGGCCTCAGTAGTCTTATTCCACCCTCTCACTTTGAGAGTGCCTCATGGAGTCGCGATTGTTTGACTACAAGAAAAGGTGGCATATCTTTCCCCTGCTAGGCATCTTTCCTGTATGACTATACTGTTGAGCCAACCTCACATGACAATTGAGCGATGCACGACTTTGAACCCTTCTACTCTGCTCCCGACCCCTGCAGATGGCACACCACACCGCTGCCTGCAGGTAACTGAGCAAAAGACACTACCTGGAAAAGATCTCACGGATGTCCCCTTGGATGATGCCAAGGTGACATACTACGTGGATGGTTCGTGCAAAAGGGGTCCTGCAGGACAGAACCTAGTAGGATATGCAGTAGTTTCTGACACTGAGATTATAGAAGCAAAACCTTTACCACACAACTTATCTGCACAGGCAGCAGAATTGATTGCCCTGACACGGGCATGTACCTTAGCAAAGGGTAAATGTGTAAGCATTTTTACTGACAGCCAGTACGCTTTTTCTACTGTACATGTTTTTGCGCAACAGTGGAAAAACCGAGGAATGATAACATCTACTGGCAAACCTATAAATCATGCACAGTTTATTTTAGATCTTTTAGAATCTATTCAATTACCTCAGAAAGTAGCCATTTGTAAATGCACAGCTCACACCAAGCAACAAGATAGGATTTCAAAAGGTAATGCGAAAGCTGATACAGCTGCAAAACAAGCAGCCACAGAAGTATTTCTTTTAAATGAGGAACTACAACCCTCTGAGATTTTAGACTTAGAAATGTTAAAAACAATGCAGACACTCACTATGCAAGCTGAAAAACAAAGATGGGTAAAACAAGGAGCAATTCTCAAAAAGGGGCTGTACATCTCTAAAGAAGGGAAACCGATACTACCATCTAATTTGTTTAGATATGCAGCATTGTTGAGCCATGGGCAGTGCCATGTCTCAACAGGGGGGATGGTACAGCTGGTGAACCAGGTTTTCACAACATACGGATTTACAAACTACTCTAAAAAAAATTCTGTTTGACGTGTCAAATTTGCAACAAACATCATGCACAAGGGGTGTTAAAGCCCAAGCAAGGGAGTTTCCCTACACCACCATATCCGTTTCATACCATCTGTATGGATTTCATAGAAATGAACAAATGTGAAAATAAGAAGTATTGTCTTGTCATTGTAGATATGTTTTCCAGATGGGTGGAAGCCTTTCCAACCAAAAATCCAGATGTAGCCACGGTAGCAAAAGTACTTGTCAAAGAAATCATCCCTAGATTCGGCATTCCGGAAAGGATCTACAGTGACAATGGTACACACTTTGTAAACCAAACCATACAGCAGTTAAGTAAGCATTTTGGTATTTCTTTAAAAAATCATTGTGCATACCATCCGCAATCTGCAGGGTTAGTTGAAAGGCATAATGGTATATTAAAAAACAAATTGAGAAAGTTAATAGCTGAGACAGGAAAGAATTGGCTGTATTGTTTGCCCCTGGCGCTGTTGAGCATGAGAACTGTTCCGACTGCAAAAGGATTGACTCCTTTTGAAAAACTATTTGGAAGGGCTTACACCCCCCCAGTGGAAACTTCTCGTGTCCTCAGACCAGGAAGCTGATTTTACACTAGCTGAATATATGAAGAACGTCATGAATTCTAAACATCTGCTGCAGTCAAATTCTGTTTCAGATAGAAAACAAACCGAGGCATCAGAGGTGGCAGTGACACCCGGGGACTGGGTGTGGACAAAAGCCATAAAGAAGAAGAATTGGTCGTCACCAAGGTGGGAAGGTCCATACCAGGTGCTTCTTTCAACACCCACTGCAGTCAAGATAGCAGAGCGAGCTTTGTGGATCCACATGACGTATTGCAAACTAGTTAAAAACTTTGAACTGGACAAAAATCTTACCTCTCCATCGGGGCCCTCAGCACAAAGTCTGGCTACAAAGGGGGGTCAGATCAATAGGACTGATCCATCTCAACCCCAGTGAAGAAACCATCAGTGCTGAAGGTCCTATTAGAGCAGAGAGTAAGAACACGTCTGAAATAAAGATGACAGGATCCAGTAAGATCCAGATGTACCTATTCAAAAGAGTCGGAGAAAACAGGAATGTAGAACAACAGTTTCCTCAGAAGTATTGCATAATCATCCTGTTGACTGTGCTAGTGACAATAATCTTTTTGTTGTGGCCATTCCTTTTCCCAGCCACACAAACTGAACTGAATAAGTGTGGAGAGTTGCACGTAGAGTGGCACCCAAACTTCAACACTTACCAGGCAATCAACTATGTGTATGCTGAGACACTCAATGTTTCGAATTGCTGGATTTGCACAGCTTTGCCAACAGCATACGGAGGGTTATTGTTAACTTCAGTCCCTCTAGGAGCCAACAAGACCTGGGAAAATTTAGTCTATGATACAACAGATGTCACATCACAAGATAAAGTAGCATTGCACTTGTCTGTTCGACAGAAGGGGACTGTGTGTTTTTACAAAAATGATACAGTTCAGGTGGGTTGGAGCAATTGCAATGTGAGTGTTCCCTATAGATGCTACAATAAAACTGATAACACAGGTTCCCTATTGCAACACAAGCTATGATTCATTTTTTGAACTGATGCATAGGACAACTGATGAAGTAAAACATAATGCTGACCTGTATAAACAGCTGACTATAGTTGACAAAAAAATGTTTCATCCAGAGCCAGGACATAGTAAAGCTACTACCAAAGTAGAAGATTGCTACTTTGTATGTGGTAGAAAAGCATATAAGTGGTTACCTGAGAATTGGTCCGGCAGTTGTTATTTGGGGTACCTGGTTTCGGCCATATGACACAAAGCAGTTTTACCTCAGGGGAAAATTCAGAATGTTCGACGAGAAATCAAGAAACTTGTCAACCCAGTGGGGCAAATCAATGTGGGCTGGAAAAACCATCATGCTGTGAACCTAAGGAAAAATGGACTGTCACATAAGAACTTTGGTGATACCATCATCTCGTGGGCAGGTGTATTGCCAGCATATGGAGCAACAAAATCAATCTGGGAACTAAGAAAACTGTCTAAACTTCTCGAAATAATGAGCAATGCAAACTTTTCTGCTCTAGAATTGGTGACTGATGAACTGACTGCCATGAGAACTGTAGTGCTTCAAAACCGCATGGCTCTTGACTTCACCCTAGTGGCGAGAGGAGGTACTTGAGCATTAATCCAGGAGGAGTGCTGTTCGTATATTCCTGACCACAAACACGAGATAGACAATCACCTTGAGGTAATTCAGCAGGTGTCGGCTATGACCAAGCCAGAACCAAATCCATTGACGGACTTTTTCCAGAGATTGTTTGGGGGGTGGGGCAGTATCCTAATGAACATCCTGATTGCCATCAGTGCAGGAATGATCCTGCTGGTGGTATGTGTGTGCTGCTGCATCCCCTGCATGAAAAGACTGATTAAAGACTTTATAGACGTCAGTTTCAGAAACCTTATACCAAGGTGCTGAACTTGAAGAATTGATGAAAAATTGAAAATGCTTTCATAAGTTTAAACTGAATGACTCTCTTAACTGCAAATCCTGAGTAGGAAGAGGTTAGGGGAAGAAAAAAAACTGTTTATGCTTATTTTGAAAGTAGAATAAATGTATTAAAAGGGGGGAAATGTTAGGAAAATATGTATAAGTAATATGCATGCTTAGTGCATCGAGGTTTGAAAGGGTTAATACATTTATTCTGTTCACACTGTATGAATCTGCACAGCTATTACAAACTTAACAAGAAGCATTCTATTTTCTGCTAATGTCAGCAAATAACAAGAAGTGTTTCATTTCTACTAGTGTCATGAGACTTAAAGAGTTATTGATTTTCTGCTTATGCCATGAGAAAGTACACAGCTGTTAGAAGCTTTGATAAGGAGCACAATGGATGCTTGAAAGTATAGACCGTAGTCAGCATTACTTGTACCTAAGCTAGAAATGTACCTTGAATCTAGGCAAAATGTAACACATATATATTAGAACTGCACAATTGAAGATTGAAAGTTTGTGGTGGGCTAAAATAAGCCCCAAGGCCAGGTTGTTTTTCTCAAATGTTTTGTAAATCAGCAGTTATTCTCAACTAGTCAGCAATTAGTCTAGTAACATTTTCTGTAGAACAATACAGAAAGCTGTGTCTAACTACGTCAGCAATAGAAGTAACATTTCTTGTGTAACATGGAAAGAACTGTATAAAAATGCCATACTAATTATTCATGTCCAGACAAACTATTCTGCCAGCATGCTTTGTCTCCTTGCTGCAAGTTAATAAAGGGTGCCTTACTTGAACCTTACATGAATTGGTCTTTGAAGTTTTTTTTCCTTTGACAACTTCCATAAATAGACTTGGTGGCCTGTCTTTAAAAGGGTCAATAGAAGGCGAGTAAGTTGTTCTTGGGAGTGGAGGCAGCCCGAATTGCTTCAGTACCGATGAATCAGTGGGTGCCAAAGAAGTAGCTGTCGGGTCTGAGATTAATTTAGTTTTGGTTCGAGATAAACCTTCCTGTGCCAATGAACTCTTCAGTACCGAGGGTGATTTAGGCATTTTTCTTGAGGGTTCCAAGGACCTTGGAACCGAAGAAGGCATTTTCTTTGAAGTAGAAGATGAGGAGGAGGAGGATGAAGTGCTAGCTTCAGTCCTGGACTTAGAAATGGCCTAGTCAAATCCAGATTTGAGGAATTCCTTCAAAATAAGTTTGTTCTTCTTTTCAGTCAAAGTACAGATGGAAAACTTGAGACAGATACAGCAGTCTTCCCGGAGATGAACCTTCCCCAGACAACAGACACACAAGGAATGATGGTCAGAGTTGGGAATCTTGACCTCACACTTCTGACACCTTTTAAAGCTGGAGGTGCCTTTAGAAGATTTTGGAGGGGAAAGTTGTTGTTGTTCAGCCATAATGACATGATAAAAAAAAACTGTTACAGAATCATGCAACAAGAAAGGAAAAGGATAAAGAAAAAAATATAGATAAGATTTTTTTTTTTTTTATGTCGATAGGGAAAGTGGATACCAATGATGGTAATTAGAAATACCTAAAAAGATAAGTGAAAAGGAGTGTACCAACAATGGTACTCAAAAGGTCTACCAATGGTAGAAGGCAAAGAGGGAAAGAAGAATACACTCAGACTAAGCTATGAAAGGAGCAGGTAGGTAAAAAGGGAGAGTAACAGAAGATACAAAGTAGATTTTTAAAAGAAAAAGAGAGTTTTCAAAAGAAAAGACTTACTAAAGATAGCCAAGGCTTGAGAGAGGAACAAACTCGTCTGAGTCTGCGAGATCTGAAGTAATTCCTGAGAGGAACATTATGGGTAGTGCCTGGCTCGAGAGTTTGGAGGGCGCGAGCTGAAGTATACAGCCGAGTCGATTCCGAGATTCGGGGGGTTGGGAGGGTGGCCTAATGGTTAAGGTGTTTGCCTTACAAACACAACACACAGGGTTTGAATCTCACAGGGGATAACTGGCTAGGCTTAAAATGCCTCGCAAGGGCAGTTAGCCTAGTACTTACCTACCTATGAACCGAACCCACGGTCAAGGACTGAGCGAAGATTGACAACATCAGATCTACCTTTAAATAAAGCTCTGACAGACACTTTGCAAACTATCCATTAAGCAACCACTTTATTTTAAATGTTGTCCCCCTCCAGTAAACTGGCACCTGGAGCAGGTGTCCTGTCTGCCTTACTCATGCTATGGCACTAGTTAACAGTCAGGTACATTACACCATGTGTAGATGTCTTCAGCATATTTTTGAACCACAGACTGAACTGTATAGAGTGCACTTTCCAGGCCTCTAAACGTAAGTATGAAGCAGTGCAATGCATGCATATCAGGCATTTATTTAGATTCTCTTATAGTGAAAACTTACTACCACTGCTTGTCTAGACAATTTTTTTTTAAATCAGTTCAGGAAATTTTGCTCCTATTCCCAAACATTTAAATCCAAAGCATTTATATGCAATAAGCAAAGTAAAAAGTGATGTTTGTCCTTTACAAGACTGCCCTTGTTATAGTGATTAATTAAGCAGCCTGTCCTGCACTTTTATGGTTCTTGTATAACATCAGTACTCTGTTGGACCACTTGAATACGCACAAGTTCACAGTCTCAGATTTCTTTGGAACATATATGCACAACTAAGCCATCTAAACTTCTCATATATTTAAAATAACAGATTATGGACATTAACAGTTATATACTAAGAACAGACACTCGTGGCATGGCAATATCTTTGTGTTCTCACTGTAGGAAGAGATTCCTAACTTATTCCATAGACTGGGAATACACTGAGTTATCACTTCAGGTCAGAGTACTACTCTGGCTGCCTTTGTGGATATTCCTGACAACTGGATGGGTAGACACAAATTTACGCTAGTGTTATGTATATGGCCCTGCTTGATTTGAGGGGTGAGCACAATAAAGTGATTGGGAAGTGTGAGAAAAACTTCCAACTGTGTCTTTTTAAAGGTGTAAATATCTAGGCATCTTATGGTTCCTATGACCACCTGAAAGTATTGTTCTTGTGCTCCTATGTTCCATATAGTGTACATATGGGACTCTGTTCTCATCATTCTAAAGATTATTTGGGTGAACACAATCTCCCATGTCTGCATATATTTTCGCCTGGTTCTTGTGTTTCTTCTGCCGAGGAAAGATTTAACTAGCTAAAATAATGTTAGAATAGAGCTCAGTATAATTTGAGACATGAAGACTGAATGAATGTTGTCACACATGACTGGCGCATCTCTACAAGTATTACTTTTCTTACTTTAATTAACCTTGCTATTAGAAATGGTTTATGTCCTCAGGATATGCAAGTGCACTTTGCTTTATAGTACGACACTACAGTGGCGACCAAATCAGTAATGATATACCTATATTTACTATTTGGTGTCATGATACAGACCCTGAAGCACATTGCTTGCTACTCTAGAAATGTCCAAATGTTGGATCCTGAGTACTATCAATGCCTTCAGAGCTGTTACATGGTCCACACTGTATAAGGTAAGATTATATTAAACTGTGACATGTTGCAAAGTTTTGAGGATTCTGAAAAACAGATTTGAAGATTCTGAATGCAAAATCACACATACAAATATGTACCAACTATGCAGCCAATCAGCCTTGGGATTTCTTCATAAATCAAGCTAAGGAAGTGTCACGTGGGTCACTTGTGAGCAAAAATCAAAAACAGAGCTCATATTTTACCAAGTGACCAGCTACAAGGTAAATCAGACTATCTGAAAGCTGCTGCAAAGCATAGTCTGGCAGGTGGCACAGAGGAGTAACATTATAAGCTGTTAATGGCCTACCTCCTGTGATATAGGGTTTGATTCCCTCAGCCTTCACATGCCTACTGTATGGCCTTGAGCAAATAACTTAACCAGAAAGTGCTCAGGGGCAACTGAGAATCTTGGCTTGACTCCTCGCCTATTAACTACCTATACACCTGTACTAATTTAGAACATTGGACTGCTTTTTAAGTAAAAAAATACAAAACACCCAAAATCAAAACAAATTACATAACAGTTTTAATATTCTTACAATCCCACATCATTCTCCCATACCCTTTCCATTTACTCTCACTTTACAGCAGATCAACTCAATATTGGTTTTATCAATCATTTTAACTTTCTGTTATGAACCACACATCAGCTAAAACTACAACATTCATAAGATACTTTCTGTTCTCATCAGCGCCCAGTTCATACCTTTCATACTATTTCACATCACTTAGTATATGCATTTTGGTTTGAGTTGAAGTTCTGGTCAGCATTTGCTATTAAACTTCCCCAAGAATTTCTGTAAGCTTCACCAAAGGTCATAACCCCACCAATGTCAACTCTCATTATTCTACTGAAAAATAAATGGTAATTAACACGTGCAAAAAGACTCCCTTTTCCAATACATAAAAGATAGTTTTCTGTAATCGCAAATAACTATTTCCTACGGCTTGTCTGCCTACTTTCTTTTAACATATTGGAAAATAAATACTCAACTCCTCCAATATTTGCTTAGTAATAACCTCATTTCTAATACACTGAATGGATTTAGACCATACCACAGGACTGATACTAAACAACTTGAAACTGCCAATGGCATCTGAACTCAAGTCAACATTGTCAAAGTTGTAGACCTTTATTCGTGAACTACCTGAATGTGATCAGTAGCTTGATTATCTTGATTCTTAAGAGCTTCCAGACGGTTTCCAAAGAAACCAGAAGATAGATCCTCATCTGGCAAATAGAACAATATCACCTTTTCTCCATTACTCCCAAAGCACCACAGGGTTCTTGGACATAGCTTTCCTAACATCCTTAATCAACTTTCTTATAGTTCCCTTTAAAGCACTAAATTACTTAACCTGTTTATCCCCTTCTAATACCTCGCTTTATTGCACTTCTTAAACTATATACCTACTTCTAATTAGCACATCTAAATTACTATTCCATCACTACTTCTCTGCTAACACTTGTTGGTTCACAGATGTATACTAGGCTAATGACCACTAAGGCCTTTATAAACCTAGCCATGAAACCCAGCTGTGCCTCTCAAGTTTTATGCTTTAGACATTTACATAGTGAAATAGTTTTTGGTTTTGACATGATTTACTGACTGCCTCTGCCCATCAGCAACATAGGTGTCACTCAGTGGGTGAATTTCCGTTTTTCCAGCCACTATTCCAAGTTATGCTTAAATAGATTAATAGGGACTTTGCTTCACAAGGATGGGGAGCCTGTTCTAGAGAAAGGGAATTCTCTGAGATGCATATCTGTCTTTCCAACATGTTCTATGTCACAAGGAAAATTTAGGTCTCTGGATCTGGTAGTTCTGATGCCGTTTGCTTTGCAGATATGCAAAAGGTTCATCAGAGAAGGGTCCAGGGATGCCTTGTACGCCAGGTACAGCTTGCCTGTCAGTGTCTGCATGAAACTGAGTACAGAGATAAGGCTTTGAGGCGATCCACACAAGACATTGTGTTTTCCCTGTACCTATTTGGTAAGGAGCCTTTGGAGACATTCCAGTTGCTCCATGTGTCTGGTCAGGTACATACCAAAAGGGGCACTGTATTCAATGAATGGGCCTAGTGAGGGCCAAGTACAGTGGTATGATGAATCCCCAGGAACTTGGTTAAGTTGACCAACACAGAAAGATTTTCATACTACCTTGGAGACATGTTGGCAAAGGCTAGGTTACTATCTACATGAGGTCCCAGATTTCTCACTAGTGAGCCAACTCTTAGGGATATTTTATTGATGATGTAGTTACACGGGGTGGCTGACTTCCCAAACAGTACTATAAAGCATTCCTTGGCATCGACTTTTAAGCTGTGACACTGGCACCAGTCATTTGTTTGTGTTAAGCCTTCCTGTAAGACGTTTTCATCTTGTGGTGGGAATTTTCTGACTGATCCCAGCCTGCAATCATCTGCGAACTTGGTCAGCCAGAGGCTTTTGACACTGGCTTTCACCTCCAAGAAGTAGATATAAAAAAGGAGTGTGTCCAATGTGGAGCCCTGAAAGACTCCATTGGTGGCCTCTTTGTAGAGGTAGCCTCACCAATCCTAACCTCCTGGGTCCTATCAGTGAGCCAGCTGGCTATCCACAGCATTACAAAGGGGTTTATGCATAGTTCTGTAAGTCTGTTAATGCCTGAGTGGGGTATTGAATCAAATGCCTTAACCAGATCAAGGTAGGCAGTACATTCTGCCTTGATAACTTTTTCAGGTAAGTCCACCAGATTTAGTATGCATGACCTTCCTTTGACAAAGACAAACTGGGATGGATACAGTGTCTGGAGGTCTCATGTCTTTCTTTGTCATTTCCACAATCAGCAAACTTGCCTATCCCCTCTAATACCTCACTCTATTATATTTCTTAAATTACTCCTACCTATTTTACATACCATTCTTCTATCTGTAAATTCTCAGTACAATAACTGTACACTAATGTTTGTGAATATCAATACAAATTTTGTTATACTGACTAGTATGTATTCACTGAAACTGCATTACAAAATTTGTTACTGGAAATATTGATTGAATTAAATATGATACCTTGAAGCTTTTCTCCCTGGACCTCCTCTGAAAAGGGGCATCTATGAAGAGTAAGACTTTCCCAGTAAACAAAATGTCAATAACTATAAATAAACATGTTGGAAATTCAGCTATCACAGTTGCTACTAATAGGGTTACTTTTTTATCTGATTCTAAGCAAATTTACAATACAATTCAAATGTGATTAACATGGTTATACTCTGACAGTCTTCATCTTAAAACTGGTCCATAGGTATAGCTAACTATTCTGGTGCCTGGTGACATCCCCTGATCTGGTGCTCCTCCTCAGCTGAAGTTGAGCAGCAAAAAAGAACCTCCTCTTTTAAAATGCAGCAACAGTTTGTTACATTTGGGGCAAAAAGTTGCTATGGTCCACAAGAGCTAAAACACTCTGTGTCAAGAGACAAGACTTACTAAAAAAATTATGTGCTTTTAAACTATAGCTATAGGTTTTACTGGATTCACTTTATAATCTTGAAATACCAAAATACCGAATTTTAGTATCTCGAGACTATAAAGCCGAAAGTCCAAAAATACGACACCCACAACCGCAAAATTCAAAATCACGATCATTCCCATACACACACCACCACACAAACAAGCACACATACATCTATCTAATGACACTACAACAAACAAAACAACACACAAGCACAACATAACAAACACACCCACCTTACCTATAGGTAGGAGAGCAAGCCCCCCCACACCCCCGCTACTTATATATACTAACTCCGAAGTCGCACTAAACACACAAACACACAAAACCCACCACTACACACACATACTAAAATCCCTATCCAATACCCTTACAAGAACACCACTTACCTGAATCCCCAGCTAAATCCACAAACCACACTGCAAGTCATGAACGCGACAACACAATGGCAGATTTGACATTTTCACATTTCATATTATGCAGTTTCGCATAACTGCTCTTTCGACTTTATAGTCTCGAAATACTAAAATTTGGTATTTTAGAATTTCTAAACCAGTTTTACCACACACAAAGAGCTGATGCACTTCGATTCTCAACACAAAAGCAATGTCTGTCTTCATTTCTGAATGTCGGTACTACATTGAAGAAAATCAGGATCTGTTGTTCGCACCCCCTTCACTCCACCCTACCTATGATACCAGTAACAAAATTCATACTTTCTCATCTAGAAATTCAAGGGCTGATCAAGTCAATGTACTGTCTCTTCCACTTGTGTGCAGCAAGACAGTAGCTATGCATGTTTTTTAAAATTAACAAACATTATGCTTCACATATATTGCTATGTACCATATAACCTAAGCAACATTACAGAAATTACTCAATTCCTGACCCTTTTTAAAAAAAGAAACATCTTTATTAAGCCATCACTTATGAAATAAGCAATCATACATTTATACAAATGAAAACAAGCCATACTCACACAATCCTAATTGCAAGCATTTTACATCACTAACCATACTGACACTCCCAGTTGCAACCATATGCATCTCTTATAATCTAACTAACGGTTTTCAGTCAGACATTACATAGCACATTTAAGTCCTGGCTTCTTTTAAGCCTCATTCCTCCCCTGTATGCATTGTTCTCACAGTTCCCATTTTTTCTATGCAGTTTGTTCCAACCTTTTTCCTAAAGATCTTTATTCCAATTGTTTTATCTCTCTTTCTATATTCACTACTTCTAATATAGTTGGTTTAGATTTTGATTTCCATTTTCGAGTAATTGCTTTTTTAGCAGCCACCACAATCAGAGACAGCAATGCCTTACCATGTCAAGGCAATTCCAATTCTGTATCATAGCTCAGCAAAATCACCTCCCTAATCATACCAATCTGCCCACCCAGCATCTCCAATAGTGCATCCCGCAGGGAATCCTTAAAAGTCCACCAACTCACTGCACTTCCATTAAATATCTTCCCAATTACCTTTTTCTTCCCCGTCATACCTCCATTTGCTATCCACCTTGGGAAAAATTCTCTAGCTTCTAGTTGGGCTATAAAAATATCTATGCAAACATTTCCAAGTAAAATCCTAAATCATCTAGATTTTCTTGCATATTTGGGAGACATACATATATCCTTCCATTGTTCCTTTGTGAATTGCTTATCCAATCTCTCTTCCCAATCTTTTCTAACCTCCTCTGACTGATTCTTATAGTTATCATGCAATATTTTATATGCTCCACTACCTATTCATTTTTTAATAGCAGTTTCTATTCTAAATTCTACTAAAAACTCTACCAGTGCTGGTCTTTCATTTAGGACCTCCTAGTTATTTCTCTTTGCCTATACTCTGATATCAGTCCTTGATAGGAAAGGCAATCTCTAACCTGCAGTTCAAATACATTCTTAGCGTCTTCCCATTCTATCATCTTTTCCTCTGTACTTATTTGGTCCCAATACCTTGGTTCCCTTGCCAGTTTTCTCCAATAAATTCCAGCCTCTCTTGCCTATTGTCTATATCCTTAATTGCAGTAATCCCTATCAGCAGAATCTCCTTTCTCCATTCCCATGTTGGCTTAGTTCTTAGAATACTTTCTGCTATTTTATGGATATAATATTCTGTGTGATTATTGTTATTCTCCTTAAAGGCATGCATCCAAAATCCTAGTCTCTCCTTATTTCTTGAGCTACCCCCCCCCCCATTTCAACATCATACCTTTCCACTTTGAATCATACTTTTCTGCTTGCACTAGGTATAGGAGATTAACTGTGTAGCTCTAAAACACTCCTTCAAATTGGGTAATTCCAGTCCGCCCTGTTTTACTGGAAGAATCAGCTTATCCCACTTGACTCTTGCTGTCTTCCCCTCCCAGATAAAGTCCTTCATCTCTTTATTAATTGCTGTCCATAACTTCTCCTGCCTAACCTGTATATAAGACTAAAGGGACTAAGGATGTTTTGACTGCTTGTATCTTACTATCCATATCCATATAACAAAGCTTGTATTTTCTCAATTTTTGTATTTTATTTTGTTTAGCCTCTTACTGCAATGGTGGTGCTGTGGTAGCGTTGTCGCCTCATAGCAAGACGTTGTCCCGTTCGATTCTCAGCTAGAGCGTCTTGTGTGTGGAGGCATACATGAATAGGGCATGCCTTCATTGAAGGCTGTGCATCAGGGCTGGTAACCCGGTACGTAAAAATCCACTACCAATCATTAGCGGACCGGAGTTCCACTGTGGCGACCCCTAACCGGGAAAAGCCGAAAGACACAAACAAATTTTGTTTAGTCTCTTCCCATATATCCTTAGCTGCCACACCAGAATCATTTTTAATCCATACTCCTAAATACTTCATTTTATCATGTTCCCATAAATACTGCTCAACCAACTCGTGAGTGGGCACAAAATTTACTGCTATTGCCTTTGTTTTAGTTTCATTAATGTTGTAGCCCAAAAAGATTTGAAACTGTCTCAAAATGTTCCACAACACTGCAGTGCCTCTTTCTGGTTTTGTCAGGTATAAAATAATATCTGCAAAAAGAGCCTGCTTTTCTTGACTACCATACCCATTCTGTCCTTGAATTTCTGAGTCCCTTATTTTCTTTGCCACTGGTAACAGTAGCGATACAGGTTAGTAAAAAATATCTAATTACTCAGTGCTCATGTAACTAATTGTGCTATCATGTAGATGAGTAATAGTGAACCTTTATGAACATTTTCTAAAACTTTACGCATAACTTAACATATTGGACTTTCAAGATGACCGCACAGTGATCAACACCATGATTAGAATTCTTCCAGTGTGAAAACAGAAACTGAGAAATAAAGCTAGTGAAAGCTTTCCAGTTGGGCAAAATTCAGTTACTTACTATTAATTTCATTGCTTAAATGTCAGCAAATAGGACATTTGGGGAAAGTAAGAGAAATAAACCAAAAATGGTGAAGAAAAAAACATACTGGCTAGGAAGAATTTTCCAGATGTTCAGCTAAAGGAAGCATGAAGTTTCAGCATCGGTATACAAGATTGCTTCCAGTAATTTAGAGGTATAAATAAATTAAATGTACTCAGAGATGTTCAAAAGCATAACAATGAAGCAATATAAAATGTACTTATTGACACCTGATTACCAGGAAATTCTGACTAGGTATGAGGCCATTTTCAGTGGAGGCCTGGGGAGAAAAACTCCAAAGTATTACAAAACATTTTAAGAACAATAATTTTACAGTTTTTAAAAATAATACAAAAAACAACTGCAGTTAATGTTGTGTCTTTCGGCTTTTCCCGGTTAGGGGTCGCCACAGCAGAACTCTGGTCCGCTAATGATTGGCAGTAGATTTTTCACGAACGCCGAGGTGCCAGTTCAACGTTTAACTTTCAACGAAGGCATGCCCATTACGCATGTCTTTCGAACGTCCACCCAACCATGGGGAGGACATGCAGACTCCACACAGAAGGCACTCCCTGCACTCCAGCCGAGAATCGAATGGGAGAACCTCTTGCTGTGAGGCAACAATGCTACTGCTGCACCACCGCAGAATAATTATATCAAATTAAACATAATATGAAAAATATTAAGACTAAAGTCTAACAACAAATTATGGCAAAAATAAAGGTTTCGACTGTAAAAATTAGAGGATGAAATGAAGAAAAGACTGGCTGAGCATGAGACTTCTCAAGAAAAGCAGTTTAAAAAATAGCAGATTTAGAAAACAGATCATGCAGAGAAAACCTAAGATTTTCTGCTGTACCAGAGAAACAGGAAGGAACAGACTGCATTAATTTTAGTACAGATAAGCAACTGAACAAGTGTCCCGCAGCAAGATTTACTATTTGAGAGGGCATATTATGTGCATGCGCCAAATATGTTCATGAGAAAGCAGCCAAGACCTATATTAATAAAGATGCAACATGTAACCATTTTAGCAGAAAGAGATGCTCCTTAGAAAACTGCAGCAGAAGGGAAAAGTATTAAAAACTGGGGACAGAAATGTGTTTGTGAAAAACGATTACTCATTTTAAAACAGGCAGAAGAGAAATAAATTTATTTCAGCAATCAGGGAATGTCAAGACACAGGTGTGAGATTCATGCTACAGTATCCAGCCATCTTCAGCTTACGTTTCTGGTGGGTCAAAGATATTTTTATGCAGAACAAACTAACGAGGAAATAAAAAGTTTGTTCAACTAAGAGTTAGCGAGCAAGCAGAAGGGGACTCTGCTTTTCACTCTTCTGACAATAACAAAGCCAACAGAGAGACTTTGCCAGTGAAACCTTTTCCATTGTTCTAAAAATATTTCTGAGAGACATAAAAAGCACAGGAGCTGATTAGAATCATCAGGAGTGACTTAGACAAAAGACCAATGCTGAGAGCCAGATGATCAGGAAGACTAGCAACACTGTGAAATTACTGAATAAATGGGACACTGTAAAGTATTAATCCCACTGGATATAGGAATCAAGAAAGAAAAAATCCACCAGCTACAATGTCTCAGCTTACAAATATCAGGCACTTAGATGAGTAAAAAACAAACTTTAATCACATATAGACTATTCTGGGTTGTGGATATAGGAATAGACATACGAAATGTGGCTTTACATTAAGATGAAAGTCTGAGATTTAGATGACGGTTTTAAGCTTGTGGTTAAACTGTAAAGCAAACTTTTACTGAAAATTATCCAATATCCAATTTTGTATCATTAATATTTAGGAAAACTCTAAAGGGACAGAATAAGTAACTATAATTAAAGCAGTTTTGTTCTTATTAATATTTGTATACAATTTCATGATGAAAATTGCAATTTACATTGTAAAGCACATTTGTATATTATACAGTCGGGTATTTTAAAGAAAGCATATTTTCTTAATTGTAAGGTATTCAGGCTTTACACTGTAACAAGGTAAGAAAGGCTGGACAGAAGCAAGTTAAACTTAAAATGATTTTTATAAAAAAATTGAATATTTTTGCACAGTGAATTGCACATACGTATTTACATCAACAACACACTTCTAAGTATACTTATATATGCTTTTTATAGTTTGGTATTGCTGTTTTAAAAGAAATAATTGGTGATGTCATTATTGAGAAGTCTCCTTGATTGGTTATTTTAAAGTATAAATTAGGATGTCTTTTTGCAATGTAGAGTCTGAAGAAGCAATTTGTTTTATATCACGAAAGCGCTTACTTTTATCCATTAAACTCATTTATTGTTTTCCATCAGCTGTGGTCAGTTCGTTTTTTATTATTCTTTACATTTTGTATTTTAAAGAACGCATATTTTCTTAACTGCAAGGTATCCAGGCTTTACATTGTAACAAGGTAAGAAAGACTGGACAGAAGCAAGTTAAACTTAACATAATGCTGGGATCCTGGGCTGCTGGGGGATGTACAAGTGCACTGATTATACTGCACACACAATTCAGACACCTGATCTGTTCTATAGAGGTGGATGTCTAGATTAATAACCTAGTATTAAATTACAATGTTTTTTTCAAGCAAATAGGATTAAGAAATAAAATAAAATGATGTAAGGTATGGGAAAAGTCAAGTCAAAGTAAACTTTGTCAACCAGATATACACAGCAGTGCAAGCTGAACAAAATTATGTTGTTTTGGTCCCCGTGCAAGACATAACAACGAACACGGTTTCAATGACAATAAGACTAATGCACATACAGTAATAATTAAAATATTAACAATAGATTACAATTGGACAGAAAGATATTAGACAATGTTATACTAGTAGGTATTGCAAGACTACGACTTTACATTGTGATTGCTTATGTGAAAAAGTGAAAGGCTGCCAGCCCAGCTAGATGGAATTTTGCAGATAATTCTATGTCATTGTAAATATTAATATAATCCACAGACTGTTTTACAAATTAAGAAAACTAAATGTAAGAAAAATTGTTTTATATGTTCTGAACTTCAAAAATGTAACCACAGTGCACCCTGATGGAAGAAAGCTGATAAAGTAAAGCATTTTATGACTGATCTAAGGGCTCGGAGATGGGATTTCTGGATTAAGGAATTCTTTCTTTCTATTATCTTAGGACAGGAGTTAATTACTAGAGTTTACATGTATAAATGTCTTTTATTGCTGTGGCTTCCTGACCAGGTGCAAGCTTATTAAGAAATATAAATTTAGAGATTCTGGTAGCCTGTGAGCCAGAGAAGTGTCAAAAATTATGTAATCTAAAATGAGTCAGCAGTGATGTATTATCGATTTGGGAGATCTGAGAGAGAAAGAGAGCATTTTACATTTGCCTTCAGAACTGACATCACCACCACACACTGTCTTTGCTCCATATGGAAGTAGAATTTAGAACAGTACTGCTGGTTAGAGTTAGGTAGGAATTTAGTCAGAGTTAGTCTAGCTGTTTTCTATATTTATGTCAGACTTTCCAACAATATTGTTTTAAAGCATTTTTTGTGATTTCTGAACTCTTGACTAGCACTGTGTTGAATTGAGATTTGTCTTGTGCTTTTATTTGTGTAGAGATAATTTAAGTTCTAGAGTACTTGCATGTATTTAGTGATACTGTCTAAACTACTCCAATAGCCTTAAAGGTTCAAGTCACACTTGTTAATTGGACAACCGTGTTTTTGCACAGCAAAATTGGTCACTCTTTGGGAAGGGCCTTATAGTAGCTGATAAGTAGGGGGTTCTGGTAGCAGTGGATTACTACTTTACAGCCTGGGCAGAAGGAGCACACCTAGTGAACTTGTGCCAGCCTTCCCTAGGAGTGTATGTGTGCTTGTATATAAATCATAGCTCAGTGTGTGTGTGTCAGCTACTTGGGCAGGGACACGAAGCACTGGTTGGACACAGGGAGTGCTGGGAGGACTTGGCATGGAACCCTGGCTAAGGACTCCAATCTACAGCTGTGCCAGTGGGGAGTCTTATTGGGGATTTGGAGAGAAAGGGAGAAATCAGCCCCAGATGGACTGTGATCTCTTTGTGCTCCTAAGGGAAATTGTACTTTACTGTGTGTGTAACTTTTATCCTTTCCAGTGTGCATGCCCCTCACTGGTGCCAGTGGTAAGGACTGAGGCTCCTTGATTACTGGACCAGTGCATGGGCATCACATATTGTTTGGCAGTGGTGGGATATCGACATCAAATATTAACTGTTTGATAGTTAGTCACATCACAGCTTAGAATATTGCACTTCATCAGTTGTAGTATGACATATTCTGATGATAATATTGCACATGTATGAAGTGTGACTCACTCCTGACTATTGCACATTCAGGTGGCAATAGCATAAGAAATCAGGCTAACTGTACCAGTTACTGAAGCAATTTGCTAAAGTGATTATTACAGATGACACTTCACAGCAAGTGGCATACTGATCTAATTATTCACTGTCATGCCTGGCATTCAAGTTCAGCAGCCTTATGGCTAGAAAGAAGCAGCTCCTGCTCAGTCTACATGTTTTGCAGTGTAAGTGCGATACCACCTGCTAGAGGAAAGGGGGAAGTACATGTCATGGGTGGGGTGAGTGGGATCGTTGATTATCTTCCTAGCCCTTCCCACACACCGAGTCTCATGCAGATCATCCATGGATGGGAGCGAGGAACTAATGACTTTTCTGCTGTCTTCACTACCCTCAAGAGAGCCTTGCAGTCAGATGCTTTGCAGTTACCATACCAAACGATTATGTTATTTGAGAGGATGCTCTCAATAGTCCCTCTGTAGAAGGCTTTGAGGATGGAATGAGACACATTTGCCTTTTTCAGTTTCCGTAGGAAGTGCAGATGTTGTTGTGCCTTCTTCACTGCGTGGCTAATATGAGTTGACCAGGATAGGTCATCTGAGATATACACCCACAGGAACCTGGTGTTGTTTCTTGTATTTACAAAGTCATTAGCTGCCTTTTCTTGTCATTGCCAAAGGCTTTCAGTGGGAGACAACTCTATGGGTGCGAGCAATTAATCAAGATATGAAAGGACACTGTCTTCTGAGGGAAATGTTTAAAGATTATTCATGCATCTCCAAAGTTACGACTGCTTTTTCATTATCAGCTGCTTTTACTTGGAGACAATCTGAGGTGCAAAGAATTAATCATGAAAACCCTTAACACTGCCTACTAAGTGAAATGTACACAGTATAATGTAATTAATATTTAAAGGGACACTGTCTTGTAGTTCAGTTAAAAATAAATGAAGTTTAAAACTGTGGGATGTGAAGAAGTTATATAAGCAGTTACAACACCAGTAGTCTTACTTTAATGCATTTAAAATATCACTCCACAATTTAGTTTGTTTACAGGTGGCCACTGCATTTTTTCTTAGGGATAACATATAATGTTTCCTGAAAGGAAACGAGCTGCTTTTCACATCTGAGAAAGGAACAGAGGTAACAAAAGAACATATAGAATCTAATTTAAGTGGGAACACAAGCTCTAACATGCACTATAGCATGGACAGAAATTACTGTGGGTGCAGCCTTCAATTTGGGACACATGCTCCATTTGGAAGGGGGAACTTTGAAAATGCACAAAGTTTTGTGCATCTGTTGTAAGTTGAAAGGGTGCTGAAACTCTTTTTAGCTTTTTGTTTGAATATTTTCATTGAAGCAGAAGTCTTGACAAATGTGGCATATGGTCAAATGGAGAAGAGAAGAAGCAACTGCATAAGAGATCAGCCTGCTAAACATTAATGTGTGCATGTTAGCTAAAACTTAGAAACAGACATACATTCAGAAGAACTATTATGTATAACAGGTGGGGTAACAGCTTTCTATCACAACCTCTCTTCTGTCCATATTATCATGGAACATAAATGGCCATAAAGGTACAGATAAAAATAAAAGAATGGTTGAATTATATTAATAAACGTAGGATGTAAGTAATATTGTAGGTGACACATATGGATAAAAATGAGCATGCAAATTTAACAAAGAAAGGATTTCAGGATGGACATTGAGCAGAATGTCAGGGACAAAGGAAAAAGGGAGTAAAAATATTTATTGTTCGAGGTGCTACAATACTTACAGAAGAAGGGAAATACTATAATGGGTAGACTTAGTGGTAGTACTGGTAGGATTATGCTGGCATGTACTTATAATCTACCTAAAACTGCTATCATGGAGCTTAAGAGCAATCTGGGAGAAATTATACGTTTCAGGAAGGATTATTATTTGTGGGTGGGGAATGGAACCTGATTTGCAATAGTGAGGATTTATCAAGGGGACCTGGGAGTAAATACATGAAAAGAGGGTACATTTCTAATGAAATATGAGAATATTTGGAAAAGAAGATGCAAATTCAGAAGGAGGAATGTGGAATTTACATATTATTCCCTAAGGTGCAATAATGGAGTCAGACTGGATATAAATTATATTTCACAGAAGCATATACATTTCCTTTAAGGCTTTGACACACATCTTATAAATATCTCAGATCATGCACAAATAAAACTGAAGTTAAAAATGCAAGGTAATCAGAAATCAGACTCTGGTACTTTCCTACTTAGCTGTTAAAAAGATAGGGATTTAACAAGGGGAAGTAAAAATGATTTGACAGTTACTAGAGAATACATACATTTTTAAAGAACAGATAGCTAGTAAGTGGGATAAAATGAAAATGTTTAAAAACATGGTAGCAATAAGATAGGAAGATAAACAAAAAGGAGTTACTTCGACACGCTGACAGATTACTGCGTATAAGGGGAATCACAGAACAAGAAGTACTAAATGGAAATAAAGAGTGTATCTTCATAATATGCATAAGAGTAGAAAGTTTGTGGATAAACAACTGCTTTTTGATAACTCCAGAGGACAAATTTTTAGCACAATTACTTGAGCAACAGAAAGAAAAAAGGATTATTACCCACACTTAGTCTATAACAAGAAAAATAACCAGAGATCCTATAGAGGTGATAAAGATGTTTTAGAAATTTTATATAAAGCAGACAAACATGGAAACCAAGAAAATATTTATGATAAAATTAATTATGTCAAGTTTAAAGGAAGAGGAAACTCAACGATTAAGAGCTAACACAGGACAACATGAGATAAAAATGGTGAAGTATTATCAATCAACAAAAGTCTCCAAGAGGATACAGTATTCCTGCAGAATTTTGGAAGTCAGGAGGGAAGAATGTGGTAAAGATTTGGAAGGTTTTGTTTAATACATGTTTGAAGGGGGCAGTACCAGGATCTTGGAAGACAACTGCAGTGGATGTATTCCTAGAGGATAAGGACCCTTCAAACTTGGCTTCATATAAAGACCTGTGGTAAAGTACTTATGTGTATACTGGCTGAGAGAATGGCAAAGGTATTGCTAAAATTTATAAGATATGGATTAGAGTGGTTTTGTGTTAGGGAGGAAATATCTGGGAACATTAACAGAATTATGATGATGTTTCAGACGGAAGCAAGTTACAAGAAATAAAGCACTGTTATTGTTGGCAGGTCTTGATGCAAAGAAAAGCATCAATGGAGTCATCCAGGATCAGTTTAGTGTATGAAAAATTTTGAGATGGTTCAAAGTCTTTACAAGATGTAAAACAAATGAAGACAAAACAAAGGCAACAGCAGCTAACTATGTACTTATGCATGAGTTCAGCAATACCCATATTTATGGGAAAGTGATAAAGTATTTAGGTGTATGAAATAAAAAGGTACTATTACTAAAGCAAATGATAAATGGCAAAAGACTAATAAAAAGATAAAAAAACGAGAAGCTGGAAGCTCTTGATGATGGCTATAGATAGTAAGATATAAGCAGTGAAAATATTTTTAGTACCTTTAATTTTTTAGAGAGGTCAGGCATATTTTTATCAACCAGGGAAGTTATGGACGACAGAGAAGTGAAGGAATTTGGCAGGGGAAGACAGTACGGATAAGTTGATTCATTCCATAGAACAAGGTGGTGTAGGATTACCTGATATGAGGGGATACTTTGCAGCTACACAGTTACAATCATAAACATAACTCAAGCAAGTCATACATCGAAGTGGAAAGGGATGATGATGGCACTCATGATGAAATGGGGGAAGATAAAGAAATAAGGAAAGAGAGAGTGGGTGGGGTTGATACAGAGCCTTAAAAATAACAATAACCACACAGACTACTACAAACAAAGTAGCAGAAAATATTCTAAAAATTAAGCCAACAAGTGAATGGAGAAAGACTATACCAATGAGGAGGACTGCATATAGGAGTACAGTAAACAGGAAAGAGGGGTCTGGAATGTACTGGAAAATTTTAGCAAAGGAACCAAGGTATTGGGAGGAAATAAGTAGAGAGGGAAAGGTAATAGAATGGGATGAGGCCAAGCAGAAGTCTAGACTACATTCCCTACGAGGGACTGACAACAGACTACAGGCAAAGAAAAAAGGGATAAGGGAGTGATAAGTAAAAGACCATCTCTTGTAGATTTTTTAGTTCAGTTTGGAATTCAAGCTGCTGTTAAAAAAGGATAATTAGTAGGGTATATAAAATATTGTAGGAGAACTATAAAATGAATAACAGGATGTTAGAACAGACTAGGAACAGAGAATGGAATGACAATTTTCAGACAGGAGGACATCTGTATACTTCTCTAGCCAAGCAAACTTGAGAGAATTTTTCCTCAGGTAGACAGCAAATTATGGAGGTGTGATAGCAAAGGGAAAAGCAACTGGGAACCCATTTTTTTTGGAAATGTAACAGTTTGGCAGATTTTTAAAATTCCCCACAAAGTATTTTCTCAGACATGTTGGAGAAGCATATTGTAAAAAAGGAAATGATTATTTTGACCTGGGTTATATGGACCATTATTGTCCAGTCACTGTATGGCCTCACGTTTAATGCTAACGACCAACAGAAAAAGCCATTACTAGAAAATAAAAATAAAAATCTAACCCATCTGCAACTGAAGTACTGAATATTATAAAGGGCAAACACTGGAGATGGGATCTTTAGAAAAGGGAAGGAGCAAATTATAATAAAAATAAACTGTGTGGGAAGAACACATGCAGAACAAGGCTCAGGAGCAGGAGTGAGGTTTAGAGGAAGGCAGGAGTTGAGCAATATATGTATTGTTGGAGTGAATTACAACTTTTGAAAGGAAACAGATGTATACATAATGCATGAAATTAATGAAAAAGGTTATTTTGAAATGTTTTATTTTATATTAATGTATGTATACCTATGCCACTGTTTAAAATGTGTAGATTTAATAAATGTGTTTAAAAATACAACACAGGCTTGGGTTGTTGTGGGTTACAGTCATCATCATTTGCAAAGTTGGTGGGATGTTATATTAACACAACATTACAATACACAATACATGTGGGAAAATACATCGGGGGGGCGGGGATTTGGCCCTCTCATGACTTGACTTAATATGTCAGATCATTTCTTCTAAAGACAGGAATGTAGTGTGGCTACTTAATTTAGCTGCACTCCTATGCTCAGGTGTGACAGAGATGACCAACTCTTGTGGTTGGGATGGTATGCATCTACAAGACAAAGGCCTGTGGCAGGCATGGCTGACAAGATAGCTTAGATCCCATGGCATAGGTGAACTGTGTGAAACTATCTGGTGAATGTTGGCTGCTCACAAGGACAGGTGACAAGCACAAACACCATGTGACATTGACCTTGTGAGTACACCAAACACAGGTACTTGAACATGTGTCCCATACATACAGACCCAAACAGCACTTGTGATCCTTCTTGTGGAGATGTGCAACGAGATACTGCATGTCACCACAGACCATATTAGTCCCATCATCTTACTATACATTCCATATCCACAAATCTCATGGTTGTGCTGAACATCCTCCCAAAAGCCATGCCCATGCAAGCAGACTCATCAGCTCCAACCAGGAATATATGGCAGTAGACAATCTTAATAATAGTTCTGCACATCTGTTGGCTGATGCCCAGAGGTACCCGAATGCCTGAGGAATACTGAAAATTGTGATGGTACGTGACCTTCTGTTTTGCAGTCCTATGGTAGGATTGCCCACATGAGAAGTAGTGTGCGCTTATAGAGTCATAGGTAATTATACTAGGCTAACTCCCCTTGCAGGCCATTTGAAGCCAAGCCAATTAATTTTCCTTTTTTTGCTCAGATTAACCAATCCCATTTGGTTGGAGATTGGCCTTACCCATCCCATGGCAGTTAAAAAGAAGTTTGGCCTTACCCATCCCATGGTAGTTAAAAAGAAGTTATGTCTTACCATAACGTTCAATCTGTGATGTCTATCTTCACTAATCCTTCACTGTGGGGCTTGGTTCCGAGCCTCAGAACTGACTCGGCCGTTTATTTCAGCTCGTGCCTTCCAAACTCTCGAGCTAGAGTCTACCCATAATGCTCCCCTCTAACGTACCTCAGATCGAGTTTGCCTAACATTCTGGCAGACAAATAGAAAAAATACACTAAGAGACCAGATGTGTCCCTTTTCTGAAGCCAGTGTTTGGAAGTATTCAGTCCATTAAGAGTCTTAGGCCAGGGGAAGGAGGGGAGAATGTCAATGAGTAGTGAAGAACAAGAACACAGATGTAATTTTATGGTAAGGCATAACTTCTTTATCTGATGCTGTCAATCTTCATGTAATCCTTGACTGTGGGACAGAGTCCCTAGCTACCTGTATCTTGGGAGGTCTCATGGCAGAATATTCCTGAGCACCATCGAATTGAATGATGCATGCCCCCCAGAGACCTGGTCCAGTTTGTAATGAGTAATAAAGGTATGAGGAGATGCCCATGTAAATGCTGCACAAATGTCATCTTAAGAAACTCTAGTTGAATCAGCTTTCACAGGACATGGTGGTTGGAGACCTTTGAATGATAAAGTTGATACAATCTCTAAGCCATTTAGCTAAGGTAACCTTAGAAACTGGGTTAACTAAAGAAAGTGAGGAAAAGGCAACAAACGGTCGGATTTTCTGATATCCTTTGTTCTGTGAAGGTAAAAATATAATGTGAACCTCTAACTAGTGTAGGCAGTACTCGCCCTTATTGGAGAAATTAAGGAAAAAGAATGGTAGGTGAAAGGTTTGATTAATATTATATTCTGAAATAACCTTTGGCAAAAAGGAAGGATTACTCCAGAAGGAAACCCAGTCCTTGTGAAATATTAAATAGGGGGCTTGCAAAACAAACCATGAATTTCCAATACTCTTCTTGCCGAAGTAATAGCTAATAAAAACAAAGTTTCCCATTTCAGAAAGTTTAAGTCACAAGAAGCTGAAGGTTCAAAGGGGGATAAAGTGAGAGATTGTAGAACCAAGGGTAAATCCCATGAAGCAGTGGGCTCTTTAAATGGAGGCCTTAACATTAGGGTTCTTTTCAAAAAGGCCTTACAAAGTTTATGACACATAAGTGAAGAACCATCCAAACCAATATGGAAGTTAAGATATCGCAGCCAGATGTACTCAAAGGGTAGAGGCTGAAGAACCAGATTGATAAAGTACAGCCAGAAAATCCAAAACGTTATCCACAGGAGCTGCATAATGGTCAGTATCAATGTTAAGGGCCCATCTAGCAAATTCTTCCCATTTACTATGGTACAGCTTTCTAACTGAAGATTTGTGATGGGCCAAAATGATCTGCCGGACGGGTGAAGGGAAGAATGCCTGGCAATCATGGGAATTGGAGAAGCCATGCAATGAGCTTGAGATGTTGGAGATTCAGATGAACTATTTCTTCTGGATAAGATAATAGATCTGGAGCTGGGTCCAGAATCCAAGGTTTCCAAAGTAGGTAAAGCCAAATGAAGGGAAACCAAACTTGTCGAAGCCAGAACAGGGCAATGAGGACTACTGTGTTCTTCGACCTCTAGGCTTTTTTTAGAAACTGAGATATTAGAGGAGTTGGGAGAAAGGCGTACAGGAAAACCAGGTGGCCAATTGTGGAGAAGAGCATCTCTGGGTGACTCCCCCAAAGTGGGGATCAAGGCAAAGTAGCTGCTGCACTTGTTCAGAGGATACGCAAACAGATTGCAGCAAGGTGCAAAATCTTTTCCGTCACCACAGGATTGAGAGACCACTCATGAGGCATCAGAATAGTTCTGCTCTACTTGTCTGCTGTCATTTTGGAGCTCCCTAGAATATGGGATGCCGTGAGAAAGCGGTTGGAAGAAATCACCCACTGCCAAACTCTGAGGGCTTCTTGACAAAATGGATAAGATTTGGTTCCTCCTTGTTTGTTGATGTACCAGACTACTGAATTCATGTCTGTCTGAACTGCCACTGTTCCCAGGGGAAGGGCATCTTGAAATGGTTGCAACGCTAAGAGCACCACCCTGATCTCTATAACACTGATGTTCAAATTGGCCTCCAGCTGTGACCAAGTGCCTTGTTCTGTCCTTCCCAGATAATGCTTACCCCACACACTATCTGGGAAGCAATCGTGGTCACTGTGGCTTGGGGTTGTGGAAGGAGGAAAGATGTTCTGAAAGGATCTCATTGGAATGGAGCCACTAAGACAGGTCTTGTTTGCAGCGACTGGAAATCAAGATGTGATGCGACATTGGCTGATTCAATAATGATCACTGGGAGGCCTGAAGCCACTGGAGAATCCGCATGTGATATCTGGCCAAGGCAATTAGAGTAACAGAGGCTGCCATCAAGCCTAGCACCTGTAATAAGAGTCTGGCTGGAACACTTCTGTTCTGAATGATATGGTTTACTTGTGATCTGATCCTTTGGAGCATTTCTACTGGGAGTGAAGCAATTCCCATAACTGTGGTTAACAGAGCTCCGATAAATTCCAGGTGCTGTATAGGTTGCAGATTTGACTTTTCATAATTTATTGTAATGCCTAATGAAGTGCAAAGATGTAGGGTATAATCTCTTGCCCTTAGGAGTTGATGTCTGGTGTTAGCAGTAAGGAGCCAGTCATCATGAGAAGGAAAAACTCGAAATCCCAGCAGTGTGAGATGAACTGCTATCACTGCCATGCATTTGGTAAACAGCCTGGGTGAGACCAAAGGGCAGTGCTCTGCCAGCCGAAAGCGCAGGAATCTTTTGGAACATTTGTCCATTTTTACATAGTAATACACATCCAGAAGATCTATAGAGCACATCCAATCATCTTTTTCCAAGAACGGAAGTACTGACTGTACCAAAACCATCTGGAATTTGGTTTGCTGAACTGACTTGTTAAACTGGCTGAGATCCAAGATGGGTCTCCAGTCCCCTGTTTTTTTCTGGGGCACAAAAAAGAATCTCAAGTAAAACCTGTATCCTCTTTGGTCTGGTGGGACTTCTTGTATGACTATTTTTTCAAGCAGTTTTTGAATTTCTAAGACTGCTGCTTCCCTGTGACTAGGTGGTACATCCGGAAGTCTTTTTTTGTGTTTTTGGATTTGTCAAAAGAGGAATGATGTAACCGTTGGAAATGATCCCCTGCATTCATTTTCTCCGATGTCATCTGCAGCCAGGATCATCAAGAAAAACCTGGTGGCAGATACAACTTCAGGCAGATAAAACACCAGGACTGAATGAAGGTATTAATATTAAATGTTTTTTGAAATATAGGAAATTGTATGTAAATAGATAATGGGCCAGATTCAGGAAGCCTCCGTGTAAGAGTTATAACTCTTACACGGAGGCTGCAGTTAAACGGTGTGATGTCAGCATGTCATGCATATGCATGAGGTGCATGAGGCATGCTGAATCACACTAGTAACACTTACACGGTCCGTGTAAGAGAGTAGGGGGTGTGTCTGTAGGCTAAGCCCTGCAAGCGGACACGCCCCCGGAAGACTAGAATGGCTGAAAGTAAACAGCCACGTGAGAGGGCATAGAAATGTGAATAAACACACTACACAACACATGCCCCGACAGACCATCAGTGTATAAAGTGAAGAGATGTTATAAAATTAAATTAAAACCTGTTTTATTTTTTTAAACCCCGTAAATGTTTGCTACTGTGTGCTCTCGTGTGCGCGGGTGTGCTACTAGCGCAATTGCAGTTAGCAGTCAGTGGAAAAGGATATAAGAACTAAATATGCAAAGTAAGCCAAGAAGTAATAGCTTAGCGGTAGAGTTGCTGGCCTAAGAGTAGGCAGGCAGGGTTCGAGCCCCCACAACAACCTTTTTTTTCTTTTGTAAATAAGCACTAAAAAGCCCCCTGACAGTATTGTACAAATGTAAAAGTATTCCCTTTTGTAAAATGGAATGAAATGGAGCATATATTTTGAAGTAACACAATAATAAAAATAGTCAGAAATGTACTGATAGCTAAGCTGCTGTGAGACAGACTGCCCGTAGCTGAGTAGTGTTTAAAAAGCTGCAAACTGCGTGCCCGTTGCTAAGCACCGGTTTAACAGGCTGAAACTGTATGCAACTAGCTGTGCTAAGCTGAACATGTGTGTCACTAGCCAATTAAGGTTTACCCTAGCGCACACCGTTTGCGCGACGCTCCCACAAGCTAACTGCCAGTGCGCATGCGTTACCTCCATGCAAACGAGCGCAGACCTGCTTTTAAGTGCTTAAAAGTGCTTTTGGCATGTTTGATTGACAGGTCTCAACTCATTTCTGTCAGGAAAATCAAAAATCAGTTGTCAGATTCGAACCCAGGATACCATGCACTAGAGTCAAGGTACTAAACCACTAAGCCATGACAGCAATACCTAGAAATGCAGAAATAGCATATATATGGGATAAAATACAGAATGGAGCATGATAAAGCATTTTCAGTGAAGTAGATACAATTCCAAAATGGCCAATCAGAGAAATGTGCAGGAAAAGCGGCATATATAAGCCCCATAGGTGGGAATACACAGCAGAAACGATTGTAGAACAGACCTGCAGTCAGAATGAGTGGAGTAGGTGAGGGCGTTGCTTTCGAGCACAGCGTTGGGGCGTTGAGGAGTCCAGATACATGGTCTGGCTCCTTGTCCATCATCACGAGGCCCAACTCATGCAGGGCCAGGTTTCATGGGGAGCGTATAGGGCAGAGGCATGGGACCAGTTGGCTCGTGATCTGACCAGTGCTACTGGCATTCCACGCACTGGTGAGCAGGTCCGTCACCACCATGCGGACCTGAAGCGACGCAAGCAAGACCAGTTGACCGAATGGATCCAGGAGGCCGGGATATGCCCAACGCCCACTACTGAGTAAGTTACATTTTGCTTATGTATGTAAGGATTTCAACTGGCTGATACCATGGAGATGTGTAGTCCAATATTACTTCTTCGTATTACAGCTGCAGGTGTCCGCTCTGCGAACTGCAAGATGTATGCCTGTAGGCTGGTGCTGCGCCACCATGCAGGTTAGTAACCCCACCCATTACTTGTAAATAAATATTGTACTGTAGCATGTATCAGAACACTGCAGTGTATTGATTAAAAGTAATATAATGTGCAAGCAGGAATTGTAAGTCTGCAGGTATGGCTGCAACAAGTTCATCAGTATGCAAGTGTAACTGGAAATATAATTGATAGAATTAAACAGTGCTGTAATACAGATGTCCCACCATGAATTAAATATAGTGTAACCTGCAGTAGTCTCAAGAGTACAGCTTTAGAATCTGAGGTAGTCATATGTGAGATATATCCCCTGTTGAAATGCTGAATCATGACAGAAGTGAGGCTGTTGGAAAGTGTTTGAATCACCACCAGTCTAACATGTGAACAAAGCCTAGAAGTACCAACCTGAACTGTGAAGTTGCAGGATGTGTGAGAGTGACAGAAAGGGTCATGTATGAATAAATAAAGTAGTAATAACTGCTGAATATAGTAGCCCAAGTGTGTTTCTACAGAACTAAATGCATGTGGGAAGTACATCTTAATATCCCAAACTGATTTCAGTGTGTCAGAATCTGGAATGTCTAGGCCAAAGTCTGTATGGTGATCACAGTATACAATTTGCAGATAGAATGAATGATTATCTGACAGACTAAACAGCCATAGTTGTCCCCTGTCCTGTCATCAAAGTGTAGCAGGATGATGTATCTGATCAGATTCAAAATAAGTAGGATAGTGATGTATTTGTAACAGGTGTAGCATGACAGTCAAATAACAATTATTTGAAACATCAGCCTCAACTTAATTGTGTACCTATTACAAATGTAAATCAATGTGTAACATATGAATGTGTCATCACTTTCTATCTCCACCCAACCCTATAATTCCATATAACAACACCCACTAAATAATGGTATGTGAACATTTCATTAATCATGGACATTTGTCCATTTCAAAAATATATGCATGCCTGTTTGTGCATGTGCCCTGTTCATACCTGCAAATTTGATGGCCTGTTGCCATTAATCAACCCTGCATGTTGTTTGACTGTGTATTTCTGTTCAAATAATGCATGTGATATTGATATGCCCCTTGTTCAATGGTGTTAATATCTGGGTGTTTGTTTGATGGGAATACCAATGCATGCTGTTACAACTAATCTGAATGGAATAAAATGCCACTAACCCAAACTAACATAACTACTCACAAACCTAGAACGCTTGGGAAGGCAGGTCCCAGCAGACCCACCTCTCCCACCTCAGCTGGCGACTGCACCTGGCACTAGTGCCCAGGCGGACCCCCTCCGGTGGCCCTGTGCCACCTTGGTGGAAAGTGCTGCAGGGGATGGGGCCCGTCCCCTCTGCAAGTGTGGCTGGAGGAGTTTGTCCACTCACCCTCCAAGGTGTCCGGTCTGTGGTGCGAAGGGAGATCCAAGACTCTGTTCTTGGGCCCCTATGCCAGCTCGAGGCTCGTGTGGCACAGCTAACGGGCCCGGCCATTGCCCCTACACAGCCCCCAGCACAGCCCGTCCTGGGCTGTGAAGGAACAGTGACAACTGCCTATGGGTGGGGATATCAGTTCCACTGTTGCCATCTGTGGGCTCATGCATCTCGGATGTCCCAACCTCCGTCCCCGTCAATTGTGTAACCCCCGTGTGTCATACACGCCCCTGTATCGTCTTGTCTGTCTTGTCTGTTAACCTACCCAACCAACCTCCCCAGCTATACCGACTTCCTTCACCTGACATACCACTCTCACCTGAAAAAAAAAAGGTCACTCTGTACCCACAAAAAATTACGCCCCATACATAGCTGTCCATGTCGCACACATGTCTGCTTGACATTGAAACAGTTAATTACAATTGGCTCTACAACAAATATTAATGTTGTCCTGACACCTCTCTCAGGGGTGAAAGGTTTCCAATATCTCACCAAAATACATGGAAATGCACAGCTGTTGCTGCCAAAGACATGGGCATCTATGGGCCTTACCTACATCCCTCCTGCAAATCCCACGCTTGTTTCCCTACTGTCTTACCCTCTTTGTGACCCCTTTTTCACCACTTTCCTGTCACCCCTTTTTCTTTTCTTTCAAAGAAATTAGCGCGGGTGTGCGCTTGTGTTAGCGTAGCTCACCGCCAGTCTTGCGTGAGCTCAGCATAAGCGCGCAGACCTGGTTTAAAGTGCTTAAAAGTGCCTTTATGGCACTTTGATTGACAGGTCCTGTACTCAGTTTAAAAGTTTGCAAAGAAAAAAAAATCCCACTGTCAGTCTCGAACCCAGGACCTTGGTAACATTAGTCTGTATGACCTACCACTAAGCCATGCTTGCCTTACAAGAACACAGTGCTAAAATAAATATAACATGTAATAGTAAAAATCAGTATAAAAGCAATATAGGAGATGTACTATCTGAAGCATATCAGGCAGAGTTTTAATGGCCAAATTACTGGATTCCCATAATAGGTCAGTGTTAACAGAAACAGCCCTGCTACTTGTTAGCTTGTACATAATAAAGTAAGGTAATGTACATATATGAAGGTACGTATATCTACACATACAGATATATAAATATATATAAATACATATGAAATATAGTTGTAGGTGTCAGTATCCATACACACTCACTACAGGAAACAGTGAACATAAATGCAGCAACCTGAATCTGCAACACAGCCTGACCCCTGTGTGACCTACTTACCCTTCTAACTGCTTAAAGGTGGCCTCAGCACTTTGATTGACAGGCCCTGTACTCAGTTTGAAAGCTTGCAAATAAAAATAAATTCCCACTGTCAGTCTCGAACCCAGGACCTTGGTAACATTAGTCTGTATGACCTACCACTAAGCCATGCCTGCCTTACAAGAACACAGTGCTAAAATAAATGTAACATGTAATAGTAGGAATCAGTATAAAGGCAATATAGGAGGTGTACTATCCAAAGCATGTCAGGTAGAGTTTCAATGGCCAAATTACTGGATTCCCATACTAGTTCAGTGTTAACAGAAACAGCCCTGCTACTTGTTAGCTTGTACATAATAAAGTAAGGTAATGTACATATATGAAGGTATGTATAGCTACACATACATATATATAAATATATATTAATACATATGAAATATAGTTGTAGGTGTCAGTATCCATACACACTCACTACAGGAAACAGTGAAGATAAATGCAGCAACCAGAATCTGCAACACAGCCTGGCTCCTGTGAGACCTACTAACCCCTTTAACTGCTTAAAGGTGCCTCCAGCACTTTGATTGATAGGCCCTATACTCAAGTCAAAAGCAGAATATAAGCATACTAGTAGGCCCTACCACAAGACCATTGTAACACTAGTCTGTATGACCTACCACTAAGCCATGACTCTCATACAGGAATATAGTGCTAAATAAGTGGAACATGTAATAGTAGGAATGAAGATAAAGGCAATATAGTATGTCTACTACCCAAAGCATGTCAGGCAGACTTTTATAGTCCCAATTACTGGATTCCCATACTAGTGTAGTGTTAACAGAAACAGCCCTGCTAATTGTTAGCTTGTACCCAATAATGTCAGCTAATGTACATATATGAAAGTATGTATATGTACACAGATATATATATATTTATATAGCAATACATATGACATATAGTTGTAGGTGTCAGTATGCAGACACACTCACTACAGGGAACAGGCAAGAGAAATGCAGCAACCTGAATCAACAACACAGCATGAAGCATGGGAGATGTACTAACCTTCACACTCACAGAACACTGTCAACAGCATACCAGCATGGTCCACGCCCTACAATCTGAAAGGGCAACGCCTATCTCACATACTCTTTTATAGCAGTGTCCTGAAATCACAGTGAGACATGCAATCAGTACACACCTGGCTGCATGCAATTAGCAAATGCTGCCTTACAATTGGTGCAGAGGCCATCACATGGACCTATGCAGATACCTACAAAAGCATTGAGTACCCACACTACACTCATGCAATACATTCATTGCACAAAACCTACAGAGAAAGAGACAGAGAGAGAAACAAACAAATATAACGGCAGCAAGCAGCAAACAGAAAGCAGCAAGCAGCAAGGAGCAAGCAGCAACAAGCACCACTGGAACAGCAACAGCTGCCACAAACACAGGTAATGCAAAGTAGCAGGTTAATCCTGTGTATACTGTGACACCTCCAAATGTATCATAGTTCACTATCTATAGGTATGTCCATGAGATAGGTTGTGTGTACATAGTCCTGAAATATAAACATATGTAATATTGCTGTACATGTTGCCCATACTTAACACTTCCATAGCTTAGAACACAAGACCAGTTGTGCATATGATGCAGTAGTTCACAGGGTCAGTAGAGGTTCCTCCTCATTGGTGTGGGACCACTGTGTATGTATGGCACTGTTCAGGTACATATCCTGTAGTATGGCCAGGGATTAATATCAGTCTGTCATGTGGTGCTATGTCCTCCAGGGGTGAATGTAGCACACATCCAGAGATACCATTTCGTAACAGTGATGCTATGTGTTGTGCAATGATGAAGGTGGCTCTCACCTGGACATGTGAGAGGATAGGGAGGTGACAGTCATCTGGGATAACTAATACCACATGTGTAGGAGAATGGGGGGGGTACCTGCACCTAAACTGTCTGCAACAATGTTGCCAATATCTGTGCATTTGGTGAATGTGAAGCATCTTAACACTGCTGACCACAGATGCCTTGCTGTCATGTGAATCTGCCCTGTGCTGCAGTAGCCTCCTACTATTGTTATACAATATGCCTGTATCTGTACTCCACTGGACAGGATTAATAAGTGGTGTGCAGTTGTTCTGGGTTAGATATGTGTGTGCACAGTACATGCAGTATGTGGGATGTCTGTGGTAAGCATATGCAAAGGTGCTGGCGGTGTGTGTTGTGGCTTCCACTGGCCCAATGGGCTGCATGGATAGCATCACTGTCATAACTACTGAATAACTGTGTAATTAAATGCATACATAGCAAGGTAGTGTACTGTGCTTGTGGTGTTGTAAGGATATGTAAATCCAGGCTGAGTAATGTGTGCACATCACAGGGTTGGGTTGGATGGCAACACACATCCAGTATGTAGGGATGAACACCCAGAATGTGTCAGACGTGTCACCTGTGCAGAAGTATCCGGCCATTACCTGTGCATCCCCCACAACACACACACATGCAACATATGGCAGAAGTACTATAGCAGTACACACATGTTCATAGGTTCATACTAGGCTATTTGCCCAAGGGCATTGGTAAGCCTAGTAGAATGTGTTTGTCTTTCACCACCCAATTACAAGTTATGCTGCTATGCCCTTGTCCGATGTTAGTATACTATGCCTCTGTCTAACAGTGACATAGAAGTGATACCTGGGGTACAACTATGATCTACATCCAGTCATCCAGATTCCTATGGAAGAGAGAGTCAATGAGGGACTCTGCCTAACCTGTAGTGTGAGCTCATTACAGAGTGAAGGGAGCCTCTCGGTTAGGAATATGCCCCTCCAGCATGTCCATGTATGTCAGTGCTGAGGTCCAGCTCTCCTGAGCATGTGGCTGTATGGGACTCTGATTGCCTGAGGTGCAGCATGTTCATTACTGCTGGGTAGGACATGGCTGTATATGGCACACACAGATTGCCTCTGAACAGGCAATAAGCCACTGAGTCCAGCTGGATTTACTTTACCTGGGCAGCATATGACATCTGTGTGAGCCATTGCATCCCCTTGATGAGGTACTGTTGTCCTGTACCAGTTGCTGTGGGTGTCTGGTTAGGTACACCCCAAAAGGTGCATTGTACGCAATTATAGGCTTGATGATGGATGAGTAAAGAGGCACAATGACCTCCCCTGCCATACATGTGAATCCCACATGATTAGCTGGGCTATATAACATGTCTTTCAATCCACATTGGCCATGTGATTGACAAATGACAGACCGCTACCATGTTTCTTCCCCAGGTCCCCAACTACGTCTTCTGTACTCAATGGCCTAACACCTATGTTGTACTGTGCCACCAATGTGGAGGCGTGGGAATCTGCATTGAATACTGATACTCCCCCTCCTTTGTTCAAGTGTTGGGGCTGACAAGAATGGTAATAGCTATAACCTGGTAGTACTGGTGTGCTCCTGTGAAACCTGAAACAGGTTCATGTTACTGCACAGATATCGATGTCCAGAATGTCAGGTAGGGTTTTGAGTGCGTGCATCCTTAGGTCTAGACTTCTGGTGTTGAGTAGCATCACTCTTACTACCTCATCCTTTGTGATACAAATGGATGTGGGTTTGCCTTATGAGCCTTGCCTAATACAGGCACTATGGGTGTAGCAAGAGGCTCCGCCAAATTCCAATAGGACAGGGGTGACAGGAGCAAGCTGTCCCTAGCAAAGCATACCACCCCAAGATGGCAGGCATTGGCACACCTGTGAATGACACCAGTATGTCAGTCAATTGTTGGAAGGGATCATCATGCCTTGATATTGTGGCATGGTTCTAGGTGAGGGTAGGATGCTACTCAAGGTCAGGGTCAAACTGTCTTGGGCTACGTGCTCAGAGAGCTCTGTACTGTCTCATGTCATGTAGTCCAGGGAGGAATGTGTCAGGCCATTCACACTAGCATGGACATTGACTGAGTCATACCTGTACTTGCCTTGGGGTTACCTGAGTGTTTGTGTTATGTGGCAGGTCATAGTGGCCGACAGGCTGCACACCGTGACCCTCACCTTGTTAAGCCTGGTGAACGTGATGTTAGTGTGCCTGATTATAGAGACACCTAGTACAGGTGTATGAGGTGTGTTGTTTACTGTTAATGGCTGTGAGTGTTCAGCACATTGGCTTTGTGTGATATGTGTTGCACATGTTCGTTTCCGTGGTAGTGGTTGCATGGATGTCTGCTTAGGAGGTCTCTGCTGCATAGGCATAGCTGTGGTCCGAGCCTACAAGTATGTTCATGTGTGATCATGTGTTAGGTCCGCTGTTGTGGTAGGTCTATGTGAGACTGGAAGTGTAGTGTGTGGTCTCCTTGGCCACCTGACTGGTTATGGCGGTATTGAGTAGACAGAGCCTAGCCTCCAGTTTGGTATATGGTTGCATCACTCACATGAGTTTGAATTTGTTGTTAGGAGGAGGGGGTTGTCTGTGTACATGCATCTGTTCCAACATTGTCTCTGGAGTACCACACTCACCAGCTGGACTGGGAGGGAACTGACAACTGACCTCTGGACATGCTAGAATACTATTCTGAATTCTGTAATAATTAATGATTGAAAACAAGGTCCAGTGGGAAGTGAGGGTGTACTGACATTACCTACAACTGCTGACTGATATAAAAGCATCAGTGAGCAAGTGCCAGGTAACCTAAGTGCAATGCGTCACAATTAAGTAAATGCAACAATGAGAAGCAGTCACTTGCTGTCATGTGTAACATGGAAATACATACAGTAAGCAATGTAGATATCAGTAGTGAGTCACAGACGTGTTGACAAGCTGTGTACTATGTGGAAGTAGCATACCAGTGAAATAACAAGCTAACAAATAACAAGCATATAAACAAAGGTAGATCCAGGAGGCCTGGATGTAGTGGTTGCTACAGCAAACAAGGTGTAGCAATCTCAGTAAGATACAGCTCAGATATGCAGGCACTATAAACCTGAAACCAGATGTCCCCAGCTATGAATGGCAGAGTACAGCCTATTGTCACACACGAGTGCAGACCACAAACCTTGTTAATGTTAAATAACTGGCCTGAAGGCCAACTGCCCATACCAGAACTAATACACTTGTACACTGGGCCCTCAATCAGCAGTTCCCAACTTCAATGGATGAAAGATATGTGTCCTGCCACCACAGTGCTTGCCACCAACCTCCCTAATGTAAAACAACTGGTCTGAAGGCCAAGTGCTTAGTACAAATGACATAGAATGATAGCTACACTGTAGTCAAGTTTTAACCAAGCAGTAATAAGTAGAAGTTAATACTCCTGTATAGAATGTGTAGCATGTATTGTTGAGATACTATGCTGATAACCTGTTAGTGTACCTTTCCAGCTTGACATGGCTCCAAAAGGAACCCATCATATTCTGCTGCAGAGGATGGCGTGATTCACCAGAGCCTGGTGCGTGACTATGCCATCCTGTTCTCACGCACCACCCAGAATCAGCAGGAGAGGTCTGCACTGTGGCAAAACCTCGTTAGCAGGATAAATGATGTTGGCATGCATGATAGGACATATGAGCAGGTGAGACATCACTGCAGTGATTTGATAAGAAATGTCCGCCAGCGTGCTGCAGATATCCGCAGGCAACAGGTTGCCACAGGTGGGGGTGGCCACACATCCCCTCACCAGACAGGAGGGGCTACTGCTAAGTGTTGTGGATCCAGCCCCAGAACAACAACAGCAACACTCATGCATCATGATGGAGGTTGGATCCACACAGCAGCAAGACACCGGCATGCAGGTAAGATGCCATATTCATTTATTGTTAAATTAAAAAAACCCTTTTAAAAAAAAATTTTGTTAAAAACCCAGAAAAAAAAATTTTTCAAAAAAGCCTTGGAAAAAATTAAAAAATTTTTTCCAAAAAAAAATTTTTCCGGGGGTAGGGGGGGGGCCTGGGGGGGAAAAAAGAAAAGCTCCAAAAAAACATAATAAAGGGGGCAGACAAAAAAAAAAAAACAAAAGGGGTTTTTGGGTTTTAAAAAAAAAAAACCCAGAAAAGCCAACTTTTTTTAAAAATGGGGGAATTTTTTTTGTAAAAAAACCAAAAAGGCCTGTTTAAAAACTAAATTCAAAAAAAAATAAAATGTAAAAAAGGAACCCCCCTCAAAAAAAGTTTAAAAAAGGAAGGTTTCCAAAACCACCCAAAAATGGAAAAAAACCGTTGGTTTTTAAAAGGGGCCCCCAATTCCCTACCTTTTTTTGGGGAAAAAGGGCAGAAAATTTTTTTAAAGTTTATGCCTTGAGGGGGGGGGAGAAAATAATTTTTATAATGGTGGGGAAGGTGAAATTTTCCCAAGGAGTTCAAAATTTTCAATAAGGAAGGGAAGAAGCCCCGGGGAAATTGGGGGGCAAAACATTTTTCCAACCCCCCCCCTGGATCCGGAAAACTGGGGGGGAGGGGGGGTTGAAAAAAAATTTTTTTCGGGGGGGGGGGGGGGGGGGGGGGGGGGGGCCCCCCCCCCCCCCCCCCCCGGGGTTGGGGGTAAAAAGGAAAAGTGTCCTGGGCCAGGGCATGGGGCGGGGCCGGGGTAGAGAACAGAACTGGCAGGGGCGCGCGAAAAGGACTGCCCCCAAGTGACAACCCCCAGCAAGCTGGGTCGGCGTCTGACGGGGAGCCATGCATGGCTCGGGACAGTCCCAACAGGAACGTGTCCATAACACACCCCGTTCCATGAAGTAAGTCGGGGTTTGTACGGATGGCCCTACACCCTGAGGCAATCCGGCCCGTGCCCACAAACGCAGACCTGCGGTGGCTTGGCGTCCACAAAACCCCTGTCAGGCACCATTTGGGGGACGTTGGTGCTTACACACTGCAGCCCAAACCCTGGGCCCAACACACATGACCAACAGGTCCACCCTTTTGCTGCCCCAAAACCCCCCAAAAACCCATGTTTGGTGTTCCCAGGGGCGGCTTGGGCATACCAACCCCAAAAACCCCTGTCATTGTGCACGGGCCCACCTCCTGATACTACAACATCGGTGCAGGAAAAGGAAAACATTGCGGGAAAAGGGTGACAAGATTTATAAGTAGTAACATTTTGGAAACTTTTCCCTGATTAAAATTGGATTTTCCCCAGCAGTCCTGCTGCTTTGGATGAATTGTTAATTCCCCTACTTTCCAAAGTGTACCAGCTGCACCCATCACATGCTCATTGACTATGGAAATGCCTTGTGCTTTTTGTAGATTGCTAATGTAACTGTTCCACACATGCTTTATACACACCCTGCACCCAACCCCCCCACCTGCCTTTCCCCATTATTTATCACCCACATGAGTGCTGGCATGACAGGTACACATTTGAAAGTGCATTGTTGTTTACTACTGGCCCCCTTCTCTACCTGTACTCACAGGGTGCAGGCAACCTCATCGGTTAAAAGATGTAATGTGCATCAGGTACGGTCCCTGATTGCCACATCAAACATTTTTCCCCAAGGGGCAAAAAGACACACCCCACATCCACCCCCACATTGGCCAGACACTATCTTTTTTGGGTACATGGGGTGCAGTAGCATGTAACACTATACTGATTGGCAGTTGTCTGTTTTTGTTTTTTATAGAATAAAAGAATTGTTTGATTATCCTTTTTGTGGACATTACTTGAAGAAGTGTTCCCTTTCATGTGTTATTGGTACCACCACCTTCTTTTTGTATTTTTGTTTGTATGGGGTGCTACAAACATCACGGTTTGTAAGGGTAATGACCCCCCTCGGCATACCCCCATGTGGCAAAGCCACATCCCCCCCCATCATTTTCCCCCCCCCACCAACAGTAAAACACATACTTTCCATTTGCAAGATTCAAACCCATACCTAACTGTGTTATGACAGTAAAAAAACACATTAGCAGATTTTTTTATAGTTGGAAAAACCCTTACAAAGCTGTACTTAGGGGGTGCTGCATCATCTGTTTTGGGGGAGGATGTACCCTGTAGTGTGTTCTCCCATTTGGGAAAAGGCAGTTAACCCCCCCAGCATAGTGCACACACATCCCCCTCATACTAACACAAAACTTTCCCTTTTGCAGGATTAAAACCCCCTAAACTATTTGCCAAAAAGGTTCGGGCCTACAATTACTGGAGGACACAAAGGTAATATGTTATACAGTCCTGACATCATCAGTGTTTAAAAGGGGGAATCTGCATTTACTGTACTGTCACAGTTGCTAATGGGACATTTAACACAAAATCGATGTGTTTGAGGTTTGCAATGGGGGACCCAGTACCCCATTTTTATTATTTTGATTGCAACAATGGGGATATACCCCAGTGGTGAGCAGTTTGTACTCAGGTTTGTGATGATCAGGACTAGTATATCTGCCGCTCTTGGGGAAGGTTGGTTACCTGTTCCATAGCCAAAGAATGTCTGATCTATAACCCTAGAGCTTTATTGTGCCTTGTGAAATTTTTTTTTTTTTTTTTTTTTTTTTTTTTTTTTTTTTTTTTTTTTTTTTTTTTTTTTTTGGGGTGGGGGGGGGGGGGGGGGGGGGGGGGGGGGGGGGGGGGGGGGGGGGGGGGGGTTCAGTCTGTTGGGGGTGACTTTCAAAGCTTGTGCAATTTAATCAAAAAATTGTCCTTCAAAGGAAGGGCCCTTTTGTTGGACCGATGAGATTTTAAAAAGGCTTCTTGGCACATTGGAATCATGGTTGAACCACTTTGAAAATGACCCAATTCTCCGGGATGCCTGGGTGCCGGACACCACCATAAACACCTATCTGGGAGACGCCACACATGTAAAAAACCCCCCAAAATGTGAAGGCCCACTGTAAATTTTGGGAAAACAACTCGGGACCCTATAAAGGGCCCATCTTTGGATTCCCAAACCCATGGGATAATACAAGGCTGTTAGAGTTGTCCTGGGTGGACCCCCAGATACCAATAATAAGATGCACACAAAATACAAAACCCCAAATTGCCACATTAGTGGACAGGTTAATGCTGCCTTCTACCACACCAAAAAGGGAAATAGCTCCCAGTGTGCCCCTGACTCCAGATGCTCAGGTAAAGATGTTCCCAAACAAAAACACTGCATAAATGGGCCCAGCAGTGTCCCAGGTTGCCCTACATGAACCAAAAAAGGGCACCCCGCAAAACCCCACTTTTTCCCCCACCCAATCCCCATATGGGCCAGAACATACAGCAACAGTGGTCCCTCAACATTCAGGGGGTGCCTTGGATCCACACTACTCCCCATATGTCTGACTAGCTTTGTCTGCAAAGCTAAAAGGATCATCATGAACCTCACAAAAGATATTGTGGACCTACAGACATGTCACCATCACGGGGCCAATGGAAATCCTGCCTTCAACCGTTTGATTTCTTTGAAACAGTCACCAAGGAAAAGGAGGTCTAAAAGCCTACCTGAACCTTGCATAAGGGATACAATAATTGTGCATTCTAGGAAGCTCACCAGTGTACAATTTAAACCCCCATGTCACTATGGGTATTGCACAGTGGCTCAAGGGCAGAACACACATGGTGAATTGCAGCCCTGTCAGCCTCCAACCTGGTACAAGTGGTGTCCCACAAGGACAGCCCTGGGGGCTGTCTTTTATTATATATTTATCATAGGTACAGGCCAACATGGAATCTGTGGTAAAGTGCAGGTGACCAAAAACCTTCCTGCTAAAACCCCCCTCCAAAAGGGACTCTTGCAAAACACGACTTGTGCCCCAGCCATGGCCTCAAGTGAATGACAAAAACGTATAGTCATCCCTTTGTCAAACACAGAGTGACCACCACCACAAAAACCATTAAGTGCAGCAAGGAATTATGGACCTTGGGGGAAAAGGTTGATAGCATTCTACCATTTGACAACAACATGGACAAAGTGGTTAGGTAAGTTTATACATCATCATGGGATCCACATGTAGATCAGGAAATTTTGGCCCTTTTCTCATCCCTCATCATCCCATAATTGACTATGATGAACCTTTTTCATGCACCTTACCAGACACCTGCAGCAACTGGAATACCACATATTTCCTCGACAAGGGGATCAAAGGGCTCAAACAGATGCCACATACTGACTGGTTAAAGTAAAACCACTCAGTGACATACTGCCTCTTCATAGGCAAACTGTGCCTGACATAGAAGGCCAGGTCATACCCTCAGTTAATGGCCATGCGCATCTCAGAATATCCAGATCCCACCAGGATACACTGGAAATACTTGAACCTCAGGAGTGATATAAAAGGACATGCTGGAGGGGCCCTTCACAACTCAGAGGCTCCCTTCATTCCAATATTATCCCAATGAGGTTAGGCAGACTGACTCAGTGACTATCTTCAAATGTGATATTAATGACAGGGTGTCACATTGTAGGGTTTCCCTGGGTATCACTTATGTGTCATTTAGAAGAGGCACAGTATACTAACCTTGGAAAAGGGCAAACAAGACAGATTCACAATGCATGTTGAAAGGCCCCACATTCTGGCTGGTGGATCATGCCCTGGGCAGACATCCCCGTCGAACCTATGGACCTATGTATCTTTATCACCATTGTCCCAATGTGCTGTTAAACACCAATGTAATGACAATACTAAGGTAGCATGTGCAAAGGTCAGTTGTCAGTCACCTCTATGGTACAGTTGTAATATTTTGGGCATGTAGTAATGTCACAGGCCCCCTTATCCCCCACCCCTGGATGTACATCACATGTATGAGATGGAAACACATGGCCAAACTTAGACTAACACTCTGAACCCCTATGGCATAACCTGTTGGTGGCATGAAATACTAAGGAAGCAAAACCTCTGATGGGACCTCACGGACAGCAACAAACTGGAAATACAACATCGTTGTAACCTAAGGATACAACCTGCTGTGGAGACATTCTCAGTGGCACACAGGCAAATTAGGTCACAGTGATAACACATGCACACAAATCCGTGTGTCAAACAAGCCAGTCTGTCAGCAAAAACACTATGGGTGTTAGGTACTTTTTTGAGACATGAGCAATGCCCCCAGGCTGGAAAGGTGTAGGTCACAGGATTGCTATGGGGCATATGGTTACCACAAAAACCTACAAGTCAGCAGTGCATGGCACTATGATCGTCTTTCCATCCACCACAGTGATTGGGGGGTCCCTCACAACATGTAGGGGAAATGGAAGGGATCACTAGCAAGTACACACTGGTAACCCCTCCTTGGTTGGGACAGACCCTCAAGGGATTTTGCAAATTTCTGAATGCTAATGACTTTTGAGTACAACATAGTGAATGGTTCTTTCATCAGTGCATTGCTATGGAATACTGTTTACCACCCACAACAGGTGAAAACATGCAGTCCCGTAATCAAAACATTAATATATGAGAAGGTGTGCATCCCCCCGGTGTGTCCATCCAATGTTATACACATCCCACATGCCACCTGCACAAAACCATATAAAGTTACCTGGCAAATACCAAATTACTTGGAGGTCCCTGGTAACTATTAAGGTCACATCATAGGTTTTGGAAACATCTTGTGTGCATTGCCAAAGGTTTTCTTCATCATTATTTGAGTGACAAACCCACAACTGGGCACTGGGAAAACACATTGGATTCTTTCCCATACATTTTGATATCGTTTAGAAAGGATGTCATCCTGTGGTGTTTTTCCCAGTTGCCAAAAAGGGGTGTTTCTTTCATACACAAAACCCCCCTTAAAAACTTGCCACCCCGGATTCAAACCCCCCCAACTATGTTATGACACTAGAGAGGCATTAGCACGCTATTGATTACTGGGGGGTTTTCCCTTTCCCCGATATACTTATAGGGTGCTCATATCAGGTTTAGAAAGTGGAATGACATCCTGTGGGGTTTTTCCCAGTTGCCAAAAAGGGTGTTTCTTTTACCATTAAACATTCCCCCTTCCCCCCTTCCCCTGCTGGTTAAATCCCCATTTATCCCAAGGGGAGATTGCCCCGTTTGCTTACTAGGGTTTCCTTTCCCCAATACTTTAGGGTGTGACTCACAAGTTTAGGTGGTGTCTCCTGTGGTGTTTTCCCAGTTGCCAAAAAGGGGGTTTCTTCTCAATTCAAAAACCCCCCCACACAATTGCCACCTCGGTTCAAACCCCCACCTAACATGTTTTGCACTAAGGGGTTCAGACCCTATTGGATTCTGGAGATTCCTTTTTCCATATACTTATAGGGTGCTTACAAACAGTGTCTAGAAAGGGGGAAAAGCATCCCCTTGGGGTGTTTTCAATTCTAGGAGAACATTTGGACCAAGTGGTGAGCATGCCCATTCAGCCCTTCCCCGGCATGTTTGTAAAAGGGTTCATTTTCAATGGTACTGCCCCGTGGGGCTTTACATATGTTGAACTTCACCCATACATTTTTGGGGGGGTGGACCCCAACAAATACCCCATTTATGGTTGTGGTTCGGCCATGTTGTGTAGTTATTTCCAAAACTTTTGTGTGCAAAAAAGGGGTATCTGGCCCAGGGTTTTCATGGGGACTTTCACAAATTGCAAAATGTTCAATGACCCAAAACTGGCACATGTGAGTGTTTCAGTACTTTTAGGGGGTCAGTACCCGGGCTTTGCCATCACACACCCTGTGTGCCCAAAACCCCTTTTTTGGGCCAGGTGCCACTCCAAAGGCATCCTCTAAGACCCGGTAATTACTGCCCCCTGTTCGTTAGCTCAAATCTATGGAGAGGGCTAATTGGGCCCTAAAAAAAAAAATGGGGACATCAGACATTGTCCCCTCCCATTTTCTTTCAGGGGATCATGCCTTTTTCTGGGTTGACATCTTCAAATTGGCACTTAGGCCATTTTGGGGGAAAAGGAAACAGCCCCCTTGGCCTTGAAACACTTTCAACACAAAACCCCCTAGGTATTGTGGAAAACCCAACAATGAAATGTAAAACCCAATGTCACAAATGGGTTTAAAATCTTAAGGAGGGACCCCCAAAGGGTTGAGTTCGGCCTATGTTAACTCCGGCTGGGACAGGTGGTGTCAAAGGGTATCCCTTGGCCCCCCTTGTTTGTCATTACTTCCCGAATCGGCCAAAATGGGAGGATTTGGCGACTGTTTCAGTGATGCAATGGGGCCTGGGGGCAGGCATACCCTTCCTTAGAAGGGGTCCAGTAATAACTGGGGCCAGGGCCATGGCCTGAAGTCAAAGTGCACAACAGTTAACATCCCTTAGGAAAACAAGGTGACCCCAACTACCTTGGTGGCAAATTTTAAGCACAGAGGGGTTTCATACCTGGGGACCCAGGTTGACGTCCCTTCTTCTGGACTACATTGTAAAGGGTAAAAAACCTTTCCCATTCCCACCTGATCGGAGGGATTTACATCCAGATTATGGGTCATTGTTCCCTGTTTTATTATCAGACCGGTGTTAATGCCCTTTCGGCTGTATGTCCCCAAATCTGCAGCAAATTTCAGACACCCCCGAATGTCCCCCCCCCCAAAGGATCGGGGCCCCAACAGTGTTAGCTGCCGTTAAGACACCCCACTTTTCACTCCATACCCTTTGGGGGGTACTGTGCCTACATGGGGGGCCCTGTCAAACAGGGTTTGGCATTCCATCGAAAGGAGATACCGAACCACAATGACTTCCCTTAGCAGGGGTGTAGGGGCAGTTTGGGGGGAAAGAATTAAACAGGACTCTATGCTGTGTAATACAACCCCCTCCCGTGAGGCAAGCAGCGGCTTTCAAAGGAGACCTGTGGATGGGTCAATTTAACCCATGCAGGGTCACTTGGGGACATACACAAAATGGGACAACTGTTTCCATATAAATGGTTTGAACTCTTGCTAGGTTTACCCCTTAAAGTACCTAGTATAAACCAGACCTATGAACCCTACCATGTTATTATGCGATGTAACTACTTCAACAGCCTACCCAAAATCAGAGGTACCACAACATGGGGACTTGGAAACCCCCGTTGCCCCGGGATTTTAATCCAGAGGGGCCTAAAACCTTGTAATGAATTTAACTAGTCTTGTTTAGATATGTCCCTGCACCCGGAATAACATTTTACCCAGGGAAACCTCCCATCTCCCCCACCATTAACCTGTTGAGGGGGTCAAATTCCAGGGCAAATTACTGGTAGACCTTGTTCCTGTGTTTTGGTAAGCAGTCGCCTGCCTATATATTATGCTGGGGTTAGGCCCTCATGGCTAGTCCCCCCCATTCAGTTTTACAATCACATGGCATTGTTCCAGCTTGGGCATTTTCACATCAGGAAGTTGCATTTGGGGGGGACAGCATGGCATTTGGAGTGCCTTGTTTAAAGATCACATTACAGTGTTCCACCTGTATACTCCGGTGAGGACTGTTGTGGACTTTCAGGTGCTGGATGTGTCTGCAAATACACCCACAGGGGTGTTGTGGCATTTCTAACTGATGAAAGATAACTGAGAACCCCAAATACCCCCAGTAATTAGACAGCAACCATGAACACAAAAAAAACAGGGCCCCTGGGGGAAAGTGTCCTTTTGGGCCCCGCCAAAAAAACTTTGACAGGAGGGCAAACAAGACAGAGTCATTCCAAAAAACCTTATCAGCCTGTAAAAGCCATTTTTATGACTGCAAGGCAATTGGGGACAAAATCACCAAAGACAAGGGTCCACACTGTTTCTTCAGTTTTGTCCCCTGGGTTGTGAACCCTGGATATGCTCAGAGTTGGTACCCAACAACATAATTCCAGGCCTGACAGATTTGGAACTTTCCCCTGACAGCTTAGGGGGATTTACCCCTCCCCCACCCCCAAAAAAGAAATTTTCATCTGTTGAACCTCACTGTCTCTTGGAGCCCTTGGACCCCAAATGCAAAGACAAAACACAGCACCCGGGACCTCTGGTATCTAGGCATCTTGTAAATCCAAAGGGGCCCGAACAATCTTTTAACCTTTTCTTTTACAATATTACCTAAATGGCGGGCCCTTCCCCCTCCCCAGGGAGATGCCTAAGACCATGGCAATAACCCCCAAGCCCAAATTGTTCAAAATAAAAAAAAAAAAAAAAAAGGTATTTTTAAAAGTGGTTTGGGGGGGCCCCCTTTATTTTTTCCTCCCCTGGTATTCCCCAAAAAAAATTGGTTTTGGTCCCCTTAAAAATTCCCTTCCCTAAGGGGCCCCAAATTTTTTCTTAAGGAAAAATTCCAAGGGGGGTTGGGGGTTTAGTGTCCCCCCTCCCCTCCTGTCCCAAACTGGTGAAACCCCTGGGAATTATTTTGGGGGGCAAATGTTTAAAAAACTTGCCCCCAATGTAACCTTTTTTAAACCAAAAAAACCTTTTTCCCCCCTTTTGGGGCCCAAAAAAAACCCCACCCCCCTACCCAAGAAAAAAGCCCCAAAACCCCCCCAAAAAAATAAAAAAAAACCCCCAAAAATGGGAAAAAAAGGCCCTGAAAAACTTTTTTTCTCCCCAAAATAAGGGGCCCAGGCCAAAAGAACCAGAGAAAAAAAAAGGTGGGGGAAGGGTAAAAAAAACCCTCCAAAAAATTTGGGGCAAACCCTATTTTTAACCCCCCAACCCCTTAAAAGGAAAACAAAAAACACAATAGACAACACAGAGAAAAAACTCGGGTGGGGCCTTCCTTTTGAAATCAAAAAAATTCTACCAGATGGGGGCCAAAAATTTTTGGCCCCACCAAAAAAAGGGGGGGGAAGAAAACACCTTTTCCTTTTTCCCCAGGGGCAACCAAAAAAAAACCCCCAGAAATTTTTTTAAAAAAACCAAAAAGAGTCCGGTGGGGGGGCCCCAAAAAGGTCAAAAAAAAAGGCCCCCCCCTTAAGGCCCCCAAAAACAATGCCCCAGGGGGGCCACAAACTTGGGGGGGCCCCCCCCTAAAATGTCCCCCCCAAAGAAAACAACCCAGATTTCCCCGAATTGGGAGGAAGGGTCCAAATAAAAAAGCTGGGGGGCCTAAAACGGGCACTGGAATCCACCACATAATGCAAGCACTCAGGTCACTCAACTGCAAGTACAGGTCTGACACAGTCATTATCCATGCTGGTGTGAACGACCTGAGATGTACCTCCCTGGACTACATGGAAAGAGACATAGAGGATCCCTCTGATTATGTAGGCCAGGCAGGTATGACCCTGACCTTCAGCAGTATCCTACCTTCACCAAGTATGATGCCACATAAACAGAGACAAGATGATCAGCTGTATTATTTTGCTTAAACTATGGTGTCATTCAAAGGGGGTCCAGTGTCTGTCTGCCTGGGCCGACATGCTGGACAGGCCACGGTGATTTGCAAGGGACGGCTTGCACCTGTCACCCTGGGCTTGATTTCGGATGATGCTCTTGCCACCCCCATTGTGCCTTTTTTATGCAAGATTCAGATTCTACACCTACCACCCTAGAACACAGTAAAGGAAAGACACTAAGGGTACTGCTGCTCAATGCCAGAGGTCTCAACCTCAAGCTGCACACACTCTATGCCCTTCTCAGTATGTAGCACATTGATGTCTGTGCTGTGCCTGAAACCTGGTTCACAGCTTCTGACAGCACCCGGCACTATCGGGTGTTACCTCATATCATGCATTCGGCACCAGCATCCGGACAACACCAAGAAGGATGGTGGGTGTCCATATTCATCAAGGACACCCTCACCTCATTGTTGGTGGCAACACACGATGCATCGGAGACCATCCAGGTGCCAGTGACCGTAGGCAAGACTGCACTGCAGTTTGTAGCATGTTACATGCCACCCTCTCAAACTCAGGTACCTCACACAGCTATCCTGCAAACACTGAAGGGATAAATGTATCTCAAACACCATCCTACTGGGTGATTCCAACTATCCACATATAGACTGGGATCACTAATCATGCCACAACACTCTAACACAAAGGTTCCAAGAGTTCATACACTGAAATGCCATGGAACAACTGGTCCCAAACGTCTCAAGTGGAGGCAACATACTAGAACTCATCATCACGAACATGGGGTCACACTGTTCAACACCAGAAGTATACCCATCATTGGTGAGATCAGATCATGGACTACTCTCAGTGGGAGTCCACATCCCACCCACACCCCAGATGGAAAAACAAACAGTGAAGACCTTCTCAAATGCCGACTTCACATTTCTAAGGACTGGTGTGGTCTCTTTCAAGGCCCCCAAGCCAGCGGACACCATTACCCAAGCCACTGTATCACTTAGAAATGCCTTCTACCAGCACCTCCAGGACTGCATGGATCAGGCAATCCCAAACAAAACAAAGACTCTTTGTACCACAGGCAAGCATCCAGTCTGGTGGACCCTAGCCATAAACAAGCTCTACAACACAAGGAAGGAGCTACTACAAGATAGAGCGTAATCCGTAGGAGGGAAGACACCCCTGCTCATTGTGAGTAAAACAATGGGTTCCCACATACAATCATCCGAGGCAAGTTTTGAGAGTAAACCCACTCAGGACTCAAGGGACAATCATGAGGCCTTTTTTGCCTATGTTTGAAACCTGGGAGGGAACTCCCAGATATGCTCAGAATTAGTTCGGAATGATGTAGATATCACTGCACCTACAGACATTGCCAACATACTGGCTGACAGGTTCATTGCAGATTTCTCCCCCCCCTCCCCCCAACTGGAGGGGTATATACACCAGAGGATTGTAGCCCCCCAAACATCTCCAATGCTGGGGTGGAAACTGCTCTATCCAAGGCAGAAAACACTTTATCCATGGGACCAGATGGTGTCCCCAGTTGTGTGCTCCATGAACTCAATGAGTAATTACACCGCAGTTAGGGCAGCTGTTTAATCTTAGCCTCACCTCAGGATATGTGCCCAAGGAGTGGCATACAGCAATGGTGGACCCACTTCACAAAGGAGGTGCCTCCACCAACCCCGGAAACTACCATCCCATCAGCTTGACAAGCCTGTTCTGCTAAGCTATGGAGAGGATCATAATGGGAATTATAAATGAAGACATAGGGGACTTGCAGACATTGGATCCAATCCAGTTTGGCTTTGTCAAGGGCAGATCATGCCTTTTAAACTTGGATGACTTTCAAAACAGTCACCCAGGCCATTGACGTGGGCAAGGCAGTCCACACAGCCTACCTTGACCTGGCAAAGGCTTTCGACACAATACCCCACTCAGGTATCATTGAAAACATCACCAGCTTAATTGTGAACCCATACATCACAGCATGGGTTGCAAACTAGCTAAGTGACGGAACACACAGGGTCAAAGTTGCTGGTGCCATGTCACACTCCAGAGCTGTCACAAGTGGTGTCCCACAGGGCTCAGTCCTGGGCCCACATTTGTTCAGCATCTACTTTTCAGAAGTACGAGCAAACACAGGAGGATTATGGCTGACAAAGTTTGAAGATGACTGCAAACTGGGAAGCATAGTTGGAAACCCATCTGACACAGACATCCTTCAGAAGGGTCTCATAGACACGGATAACTGGTGCCACAGCCATGACCTTACATTAAACACTAAACAATGCATAGCCATACCCTTCAGGAAGAACAAGGTTACCACTACTTCCCATCTAGGTGGCAATCCTCTAAGCACAGAGGAGGTTATCAGGGACCTGGGCACCCAGGTTGACAGTAACCTTTTGTTTGACACTCACATTGCCAGGGTAGTTTGGAAGGCCTTCTACATTGGCCACCTCATCATGCAGGGATTCACATCTAGATCAAGGGAGGTCATTGTTCCCTGTACTCATCACTCATCAGACCAATGATTGCATACAATGCCCCATTCAGAATGTATCTGACCCAACACCTGCGGCAATTGGATGGGCCCACAAATTCCTCAACAGGAGGTGAAAGGGTCTCAAACATATTTCTTATGCTGCCCGACTGGAAGGAATTCCAGCTGTATTCAGTCACTTACCGTCTGCTCAGAGGTGACCTGTGTCTGACATACAAGGCTATGTCCAACCCAGAATTATTGAACATGCTTCACCTCAAGACCTCTACATCCATCAGAACTACAAGGGCAGGAGACCTAAACCTCAACACAGATATTAATAGGATGTGCTGGAGGGACAGATTCATCACCCAGAGAGTCCCTATGCTGTGGAACAACATCCTGGTACATGTGAGGTTGAGCACCTCACTGGCTTTGTTCAAGTGAGATCTTGACCAATGGATGGGAGATTGCAGGTATACCCCAGGGATAACCTCAGTATCACTGCTTGACAGAGGCACAGCATAATAATGGGCATATTATCCATCAACTTGAAGGGGTGGCAGAAGCCACAAAACTCTGGGCTAGGCTTATTAATGCCCTAGGGCAGATAGCCTAGTATGAACCTATGAACCTATGCACATAGGCCTGGGGCAGTTCCTGCTATTAGGACAGTGGTCTGCAGCAAGCTATATAGTAGTAGTGAGTATCAGCCATTGGTTTTTGACCATGGCTATTCCATGTTGCTTCTTGTTGTGGTACAAACATGGGTGTGTGGTTATCCATGCTATTTATTGCTAGTCACCCTCATTTTGTATCTTGTTCCATGTTTTTGCACATGTACATCACTGTATGACGTGTGACCTGGTAGTGTCAGGGTGCTGATGTGGGCTTTGACCCTGTTTTCTATTACAGCACTGATATCTACATTCTCTATACTGTGTGTGTTTACACTGCACACATCTTGATGTTTATACTTCTGGCATTGGGTAGCATTACATCTAGGTTCCTATCCCTTGTGGTACCCATGAGGTGGGTTTGTTTTTGTGTGGTTTATGATTCTTGAGGGTGGATGTTAGTTGGGGTCCTCAGGTGTGCATATGGTACATGATATTACATTACTTAACACATGGCATTCATGCCTCAGGTGGTGCTGCAGGGCCACCTCTGTCGGATACACATACTATACTCCCTGTACATGTTTGGAAGCAGGTTGTGTCATGTTAGGCATCCCTGTTACTGTATGAGTGAGTCAGAGCGGGTATCAGTCCCAGTGTTCCTGCTGACCAAGTGTATGTGCTATACGTTGCCTCTTTGCCAAGGCCAGGGCATACTGGGCACGCCTCCTTCTGCCTACTGGAACAAGGTCAGGTTGTTCCTCCTCCGAGTCACCCCCTGCCTGTGGTGGCCTTGCAATGGTGGGGGATGTTTGGCCCAGCCCTGTGCTGGTCCTGCTGCAGCTGTTTCCGCAGGATCATATTATGTAGCATAGCACATATCATGATCATTTGGGTACATGTAGTTGGTGTGTACTGCAAGGCTCCACCAGATGTGTCCAGACACGGAACCGTGACTTGAGCAGCCCAAACACACGCTCTATGATATTACGTGTTTGTGCGTGTGCCTCATTATGGCGTTCCTGTTCAGGTGTGTGTGCATTTCTGATGGGTGTCATCAGCCACGGCTCAAGTGCATAACCTGCATCCCCAACTAGGTGTCCGTGTGGGAAGTCCCCATTGGCAAATGATTGGTACAGCTGCATCAGATGCCAGATATGGGAATCGTGGTAGCTCCCAGGGCAGCCAGCACACACATTCATTATTATGCCCTGGGCATCACACATGACCTGGCAGTTGATGGAGGTATCCCTTGCGGTTAATGTAGGCTCTACCCGCTCACGGCTGGTGCTTTGATGCGTATGCGTGCAGTCTATTGCATCCAGCACCACAGGGTATCCCGCTATTTGCTGGAAGAGACGCATATTGCTGGCCACAACCTCACGGTCATTAGGGACATATATATGATCACTGACATGTGGTGACATGGCATCCAGGAACTGGTGCAGTACTCTGGAGGCTGATGCCTGTGATATCCCCATCATATCACCAGTTGGTCTCTGGAAGGTACCTGTTGCTAGTATTCTTAGGCCAACACATACCTTGGTTTCTACTGGGATGGGTTCCCTCTGTTGGTTCTGTGTGTGAGATGTGGCCTGCACAGCTCAACAATCTGCTGCAGAAGGTCTCTGTCCACTCTGTAGCGGCTCTACTATCTCCAGCTCATGTAACCCATGGTAGGTGACCCTGGGCCTGTATACTCTTCTCCTTCTCCTCACTCTGGGTTGTCTGTCAGCATCTGCATTGTCACCACCCTCAGCAATTCGCCTATGCCTGATTATAATAGCTATGGCAGCCCCTAGCATTTCTGCTCTGAGTTCAGCTTTTTCAGTTTTCAATTCTGATAGCTTAGTTTCTGGCAGTATCTGTTGTGAGAAACAGCCTGCACTGCTCTTTGCAGTGTTTTAAGTGCTGGGTTGGGCTTCTAGTCTGCCTGTGTAATTGCCTGCTTCTAATTGTTTCCACCAATTAACTCCAGTAGTATCTTCTGGCAGTTTCCTGGATTTTAGTTGTTTCCTGTTTCCTTTCTGTTTCCTGAGGGGGAGCAATGTGCACACCAGCTTAAACACGCTCACAGTCACTTAAACACGCACACATCCCTACACGGTGTTACACGCACACATCCCTACCGCGGCGCGCACACATCCTTACACGGTGAACTAAGTTGATTCATGCTAAAACGCGAACACTGCCTTACACGCGTGCGCCGCAAACCGTTGTAAACGGTTCGCAACACGCTCCCACATGTTGAACCTGCCTTTCACGCGCGCATGCACGTTTTTCAAGAAACTTTGAGTGTAGGGATAGCGTATACCCTCAATTTCTTGACTTTCCTAGTGTTCTGTTGGGACACACCTCCCTCCCTGATGTCTGTCTGTCATCTGTTACCTTACATTGCCCTCCAATCTGGTGCATTTATTGCTATCATTCCCCCCCATGATGCCACCTACCTCTTACTCTGTTCCTCCCCCTTCTCTAACTCCTACACTACTCAGACAGTGCTCATTACCTATGTGACAGTGTGATTCAGTATTGTAACCCTCATTTACATAGGATTGCCTAGTAATGACTAGTTACATGTCTTACACGGAGCTTTCCCCCCCTTGACAACCAGTATTGTTTTTGGTCTGCAAGTCCCTCCATTGACATTCAATGTAATACATAAATCCCACAATTGTGGGCTTATAAGCTTCGGTTTTCAGTTTTAGGTAGCGCACCCGTTTGCTGGTGCGCTGCAGTTAAACCCAAAAATCCCGTGAAAAAAAAAAGTTATATAACTTACTTTTTCCAACAGTTTTTCATGCCAATGGCCACATATTTGGCCATTGGCATGCTTAATGCAACATATGCACCCTTTATTTGGAGCTGACATAGCTCCGTTTTTAATTTTGCAGAAATGTACTCAGTTGTCAGCTGAGTACATTTCTGCAGCTAACACGTCCATTACACGGACTGGTTTCTGCTTCGTGGATCGCTCAGATACCTCATTTGCATATCTTTGAGCTGCAAATGAGGTATTGAGCATTTCCACGCCCAGTCCATGTAAGAGACGTGTTAGCTGTCTCTTACACGGAGATTTGGGCTGTTCCTGAATCAGGAGGCTTACACGAGGCTTACACTACTCTTGAACTCCGTGTAAGCCTTCCTGAATCTGGCCCAATGTTTTTTATAGGCTCAAGATTTTACATTTTACTGTGGCATTTTAAATGGAAATTGGTTAATGGTGTGATGTAATGAAGTGTTAATGAGTATGTATATATAAGTATGGAAGTTTTTAAGTGCTGTTTTTAGTTCTGAAGAAGTCGTAAGACAAAAGTGGTAAAAATAAAGTATACACTAAAGAAGTTTGGTTATTGTTTAGTTGCGTGTGCCATCATCAGTATTTTGGTTTTGTTTGTGGTTATTATACTGGTTGAAGTGTTCCTGTGGTTTGTGGTTTTGCTTTTCATGGCCAAGGCTGCTCCTGATACTGTGATGGCTTAGACCTTCTTAGCTAATTCTGGCACCGGAAGTTCTGATGTCATTCAACTTTTACTAAATACCATGCTGGACATTCAAAAACCTTAACGAAATTGGTACCTATGAACAGCAGACCTGAAGAGGTTGCTATAAGTTCTGAAGACGATAAAGAGAGCGTTATTTAATGTACCAGAATACAGAGACCAGTATCACAGGTAATTAATCATGAACAAGAACAGCATGAAAATATCCAATATGTGGATGTTGCTTCAGCAGATCAATGTTTTTATTTCTAGCTTTAACGTCATGTCTAGAATTAATAATGAATATAAAGAATCCTGTGATAATATGTTCAAACTGTTGAAAAAATGTAGAAGTTTGGACTTGGAGAATAAATATCTGGAGAGATGTCTAGAACTGAAAATAGTACCTAAAGGACTGAGATTTTTCAAATGCCCCAATGGAATCAATGTGACCGAGACTTTTTATACTGTTCTGGTTGATTTTCTCAACCAGGCTGGCTTAAAATTGCTAGCATTGTTAACAAACAATAATAAAAAGATTATGGAAAATCTAAAAGCTGATATTATGAAATCAGATCAGCAGTTACTCAAAGCAGTAAGAATGCTTATTACTCTGCTTGCCTTTGTGATGTTGAACAGCATGAACAAGCTATTATTACATGTAAACATAACAAGTTAGTGCGGGATATAGCTGCTTATGAAAATTCAACAGCTTATTCTCACCTTATGGTTAAAAATAAAAACAATGACAAGAAGAGTTTAGTTTCCAACAGTAATTTTCGTTTAAATGCTTCTATAATTAAAACAATGACTGACAGTTCTCTTAACCAATCAGCTACGACGATTCCATGGGGGGAGCGGAATATACAGAGTAGTTCCTGTGGCAATTGTACAAGTACATCCAGTACTTCAAATGAAGCTAGCCTATGAGGAGCTGAACTGGTGCGGGAAACCGATAATTGCTTCATTAGTCATGAAGGAATACTTAATGAAACAAATGGTGCTAAGCCTAAAACATTTTTATTTCAAACCGAGAAGAGGGGGGTGAAAACAAGAGCCATGAGAACCAGGGAGTCAACACTTTCCGGATCATCAACGGACAACTGAATACAAATGGTAATGACAACAGTTGTATTTTTAATTTATCTGATTTTCATTTAACTTCATTGCATATTGGGCGGACTGTGTACAAACTTTGTTGGAACTGAAACAATATACTAGAAAGTTAAATTTAAATTTTTTATTACATAATGTGCAAACCAGAGTTTCTAAGTTAGTAAAACATTCTTGGTTTAATCCGACCCTGTTAAATGTATTGAAAGTGTTTGAAGGCATCTGTGAAACTGAAATTAAGAGCTGTATTAGCAAGAAGTAAACGTTATAAACATTTTAATATGACAACTGATGAAAGAAAATGTTTGATGGAAATAAGAAATAATCAGAAATTCAGAATAATGAAAAGTGACAAGAGAGGGGTACTAGTAGCAATAAATACCGACCAATATGTACACAGTATGTTAAACATGTTAAGTAACACAGAAGAATACCGGATGATTAGTTTAGCTGAAATACAAAGAAAATTTAAAGAAATAAATGTTTTTTATATGACAATCTTATGAATAAGCGGTTAAACTTTGATATTTATAATTTCTGTGTGATAGAAAAACCTACTATTGGGACCTTGTTTGGAATACCAAAAATCCACAAGGACAACCCCCCCCTTCGACCCATAGTCTCGTCTCCTAACTATATTACTGAAGGAACTGCCTTAGTGTTAGATGCCGTTTTAAATCCTATAACGCAAAGACTTAAATCATATCTTAAAGATTTGTGGGACTTCTTGGATGAATTGAGAATATTTATCACTAGTTTTGATTTTAAAAGTGACAAACATTATTTTTACAACAGATGTGTCACTTTTTACTTCAATACCACATGAATTAGGTACAGAACATGTGAGAAATATTCTAAATAAGTTTACCATCATCCCTAATCAATAGGTTAACTTATACTGTGAAATGTTGGATGTTTTATTGGACATTTTTTTTATGTTTGCTAAAAATTTTAAACAGCTGAAAGGTGTAGCGATGGGGTCTCCCGCCTCACCATCTTTTGCTAATATTGTGATGGGATGTTGAGTATGTACGGCATTGAAAGAAGTCTGTGAAATATTTAATGTGTGTTGTTATAATAGATTTGTAGATGATTTGTTTTTTTATTGTAGAAGGTGATAATAATTTAGTAATACATTTTGTAAACATGATTAATGTTAAATCTGAATTTCTGAGGTTCATTTCTGGAGACAAAGGAATAAATGTGAACTTTTTAGATGTTAATTTGTATTTGAACGGAACAAATAATGTCTTTGAAAGTAAAATACATCGTAAGGAGACATTTGTAAACAGTTACCTACATATTAAAAGTAATCATCCACTGTTTATTAGAAAAAATATACCAAAAGGTCAGTTAATAAGGTGTAGTCAGATGACCAGTAATGATGAAGTTACAAAAAAAGAATTTACAAAAATTTGTGAGATGTTTATTGCTAGAGGGTATAATAAAAGTGAACTTAGTATATTAGCAGATTAAATTTATAGTAAAAGATATGAGAGGTACCCCCCTATAACAAAGGCACCATTTAGAACTAATGTAACAACTGGGGGGGGGGTAAACAACATGATAGATTTACTTGTAATTTGGAAATGTCAGTAGATAGTAAAGAAATTAGAATAATAGAAAATAACTGAAAATTTTAGAAGGGAATAAAGACGTGTTTGAGGTTGTAGGTAGTAAACCCAGTTTTGTTTATATTAACTACAATTTGAAAAAAATTGTTCAAAAGGGATTACCCAGTTTTGTTTATATTAACTACAATTTGAAAAAATGTTCAAAAGGGATTACACTAAGTATACACCAAATATCTTGTACCCTCAGAAAAAGCAAGGTATGTACAAATGTGGATGTTACAGGTGCTACAGATATATATTATAAGGTCCATTTATTAACATATTAAGCTATCCCAGCACTATAAAAGTACCAGGACATGCCACCTGTAAAACAAAAGGGGTAGTATATGTTTGTTTGTGCAGTGGATGTACCAGTTTTTATGTAGGAATGACTACTAGATCATTACATGAAAGGATGAGAGAGCATTATTATTATATCAAAAATAGAGATCAAAAAAGCACTTTATATAGGTACACAGTCGAGTGCAGGACATATAAAAAATTATTTTTTCAGTCTTAGAAATAGTTAAGTTAGATGCAAGGGGAGGTGATTTTAAGAATTTTTTAGAACAAAGAGAAACCTGGTGGCAGATACAACTTCAGGCAAATAAAACACCAGGACTGAATGAAGTTATTAATATTAAATGTTTTTTGAAATATAGGAAATTGTATGTAAATGAATGTTTTTATAGGCTCAAGATTTTAAATTTCACTGTGGCATTTTAAATGGAAATAGGTTAATGGTGTGATGTAATGAGGTGTTAATGAGTATGTATATACAAGTATGGAAGTTTTTAAGTGCTGTTTTTAGTTCTGAAGTCGTAAGACGAAAGCGGTGAAAATAAAGTATACGCTAAAGAAGTTTGGTTACTGTTTCATTCCTCATGCCATCACCAATATTTTGGTTTTGTTTGTGGTTATTATACTGGTTGAAGTGTTCCTGTGGTTCAGGCATAATCATCCCCCGACTGCCTCCAGAGGAAGTCAATCCAGCCTCCATTCAGGAGCACTGGGAGGAGTTTCTGGACCCCAGGTTGTGTGGGCCACCTCTGCCTCTAGAACAGTGTCTTCCAATGTTACTTCCCCCTCTGCCCTGGGAGAAGTCCTTACCTCGTGAGTCCTGGAATGACCCTTGGGAGTTTTTGAGCCATTGCCTCCCACTTCTCTGGTTCCTACAGTAGGTCCATTGAGGAGTGGAGAAGTGTATGTCTATGGCAGAAAAAGTCTTCTCATCTTTCTCACATCTGACCAGTGTATCTTTTACCGTGGGTCCAAATAGGGATTATCCGTCAAACAGAGTGCTGATGAGCTAAGATTTAAATGGCCCTGCATAGTCACACAAGCACATACAGGCATATCTCCTGATGACTACACCTGAACCCTCTGCTCGTCGTCCCTTCGGCTGCATGGGCAATTAGTCTCATGGATGAGTTAGAAATCGATTCAAGGGTGACGAGCTGAGAGGTAACTTTTTCTTGGACCCCTTCAGCTACTGCTCCTGTAAGAGTATCTGACAGCTGTTTAATCAGATCTCTCTGAAAACTGGTAAAGTGCACCATGTAGTTCAAAAACCTGACAGCAAAGTTCAATGAAGAGTAAATGTGCTTCCCAAACCTATCCATAGTCCTAGACTCCTTGTTAGGAGGATGGATGGTAGGACTTTCCTCTGCAAGTTCCTTTTTTGTGGCTGCTGGTGTCACCATGCCGTCTACAGGAATACCCTTAACCCAATGCTGCACATCCTTAGGGGAAGATAGGATCCAGTCAGGCCTCTTGGGAATCTGCTCGATGGAGTCAGGAATTTTCCAGGCCTGCTGAGTGATCAGTTTAATAAGCTTGTCAGCGGGAGGAGAGATCCAAGAGGTAGAGGGGCTGAGCATGAGAAGCCTCAAGGTATACCAATTCCTCCAAGGAAGGCTGGAGGGAAGTCCAGCCACCTCTCTGTTTCAGTATTTCCAGGATGTCCCCAAAGGAAAAATTATCAGGGGTGACCTGGGGGAACCTTCCCCTTCATCAAAATCGGTATCCTCAGTGAAGGACTCGTCCGGGGAGTGTAAGTGCTTCCTCTTGCACTTTTTCTTCAAAGGTACTTCCTCAGTGGCATGCTCCTAGGGAAATATCCAAAGAAGAAACCACCAAGGTGGATCGCTCCTGAGGCTTTTGTGCCCCCTGTCCCAGGGATGAGGCTGGTGGAAGCTTCGGTCGAGGGGATACAGATGTTGTTTGGTTCAAAAGGGGTGGCAGGGACTGAGTCCACAATGGACAAGACCCTCTCCATGATCTGAAAGGCCAGCATCCCCCCCCCCGTAGTGGAATGGGAGTCCAGAACCAAAATCATGGTCCAACCCTGAACCAAGGAAGCTGCCTCCAAAGCAGAAGCCTGGGTCAAGCCCATGAATGACGAGGCACTGAGGGGAATGGAAGGTTGCAAAAGAATCAAAGTCAAACCCTGCCCCTCGGAACCAGCAATGAAGCCTGAACCCCAGGATGTCTCCAGTTCCAACAAACCAGAAGAAACCTAAGGAAATTATCGGTTTCGCAAAAGAGACTCAATCCGGAACCAAGGTAGTCTGAGCCAGGCAGGTCGGTGCCAGGAGCTCCAAAGATTCAGCTGGAGTTGGAGAAGGAACATGTGATAGTGTCAAAGAAGGACCAGTTCTGGAGTAGAGTTGGCTGGGAACTGAAGATTGAGGTAATCCCCTCACCGTTAGGAGCTGTTCGACCAGTCTCATGATGTCTGATTCCAAGAGACTCAATGGACTGAACAGACGTCATAGGAGACCTAGGTGGTCTCAGTTCCATGAACGGGCTGGGTGGTCTGTCTGAAAATGGATCGACTGAAGGGGAATATGCAGTTCGCAGTAAGGCAATAAAAGTAGTCTGCTTCGGTATCGATAAAACCACTGGTACCGAAGCTGCAGGTGTCTGTTCCATAGCAATGTTTGGTGCCAAATCATTCTTGCCTATCAGTGCAGTGGAAGCTGTCGACACTGTAGGTTACTTGGACAATTTTTCAGGCGTTTCTGAGGAACTTTTCAGAACTGAATGAGATCGTTTCTTTGGTTTAGAAGAAGAGGATGATGAGCTGGTCTTCAGTTCTCAGACCAGATATGGCCTCCTCAGTGTCTCCCTTTAAAAGACCTTTCAATATTAGTTTCTCTGCTCAGTCAAGGTCCTGGCGGAAAAACCATAGCAAATGGCGCAATCCTCCTGAAGGTGGACAACACCTAAACAGTATACACAGCAGACATGCCCTTCTGAATTGGGCATCTTTCTCTACATTTTTGGCACATCTTGGAACCAGAGGTGACCTTGGAAGATTTATCAGCCATGCTAGATTAACAAGGCCTAGCACCGACAGCACTCACAGATACGCACACAAAGAGGGAAAAGGAAGAAAAAGACTTATTTTCTATAGATAGAAAAGCAGGGAGAAAGGTACCAACAATGGTAACCAGAATTACTTTAAAGGTAAAGAAAGGGAGAGGACAGTAACAACAATGGTATGTAAATGAACTACTCAGTAGTAGATGGAAGGGAAAAGAAAAGGATCACTCACATGCGCAAAAAGGAAAGGAGAGGAGTGGGTAGAAAAAAGAAAGCATGTAATTAGAGAAAAAGTAGAATATATGAAGAAAAAAAAGAGAAAAACTTACTCTAACTGCCAAAGCTCAAGAGAGGTTGGATGCATCTGACACGAAGTGGCAAATGAGATCTGAGGTAATTTAGAGAAGAGCATTATGGGTAGAGCCTGGCCCAAGAGTTTGGAAGGCGCGAGCTGAAGTAAATGGCTGAGTCGGTTCCAAGGCTTGAAACCGAGCCCCACAGTCAACGATTAGTGAAGATTGACATTAGATTTATACATTACCCCTACTGAATATAACTGGGATCATAACATAGATAATTTAAGGGGACCCATGCATGGGATAAAGCGTTTAGAGCTGCCTCTGTCCATTTTACAAGGGGCAGTCCCTAGGTTAAATATTTTTGTTTCCCATCCATAGACCCAATTATGATGATGGTGTAGCAGATATTTACAGAGCACTTATTAGGCAATCAGGTACAACAGTCCCTGCCACGTCTGAGAATAATGGGGTATCCTATATCATCCTCTCAGGGGATACAGTCTCATACTGTAAACTCACAGAAAGGCCTCTGACACACTTGAAATACCCACACCCTGGTTTGAGGGTATATCATATCCAGGAGTGTCACAGTGTCATGCAGCTGTAATGTAGTAAATGGAATGACATCAGCCCTGAGATGAGCATTCTCCTGCTTCCTAACAGAGTTGGCACATATGAATGTTTAACAGACAGAGCATCAAGGTGAACTCAAAAGGATATGGTACCACAGTACCCATATGACATAAAGATAAAGGGTTACCATGCAGACTTTTGTATACAAATTGCTTTACTGTTCTTTGCAGCGTATTGCTATTCAAGACCTGAGAAGCCTGTGGATACAGGTGTGCATAATTCCAAACAATTACACCAACATCGAGTACATGCACACCTACAATATGCCAGCCTCTACTAGGTATTACTAACCTGTTATATCACCAAATAAGACATGTCTTCCAAGTGCCAGGCCTCCACCAACATTCAGGCCAACTCTGAGGAAGAACAGGGTTCTTTTACCTCCTACCAGTGACATGAAACTCCTACAGATCCCTCAGTAGGGTATCCCTCTTGTAGGGCAAATGTCTCTACCACTTAATTTCTGTCCTCCATTTCTCAACTTCATCTTAGCCAGTCAGTCACACTAGTAGGCCTCTGTCTCATCTGCATAATACTTCTCTTATACCCACATGAGACATGAGAGGTCTTGTAAAAAGCTTGATGCTTCGTAAGACACAGCCAATAACCTGACTATGTTTACCAAGATTCCCTACACAGGGAAGCAATGAAGGCACCTCTAGGATGACCTGAAGCACTATAACCCAGAACTGCTCTGCACATGGGAAGCAGAGTTCATGAAACAGCAGCTTGAGATGCACTGTATGTCTGGCTGTAATTATGATTCAATTTTCTACTTTTTTCTGTCACCTTTTCTAACTGCTGTCTTCATTAACTGGGTAGTGGTCTTCTGACTTAGATCTCAAACACAGTACAGGTCTATTTTGTGTGCTGTTAGTAGAAGAATTTTAGCAAATAAAGGTGAATTTGATTCCATTCTGCCCTGTAATGTACAGTACTTACAATAAATGTTACAATATCGGTTAAAGACCACAGATTTTCCCACTGTGTCTACAGGAAGAGGAGAGTGAAAAAAAGGACTTCTATGATTTTGGATACTGAGCAGTATAACACTGGCTCTTGGGGGGGGGGGGGGGCGAAGACTTCTCTCTGGAGGACAGATATACACCCTACACAGGCACAGGATTAGGTAGAAGATTTTGGGGCTATTGTAGTGGAGTAGGGGGTTGGGCTGGCTGAACAGGATACTAGGGTTCCTTGAATGCATTGTAAATTCATTCAACTGCCATACCCCAGGTTAAAGGCCAGAAAATGAGCCAGGATGCCACCACCTAGGACCATTAGATTAGGATGGCTCAGAGTAGCATGCGCTTTGGTTCAACCTGGAAGCATACACTGCCACCTTGTTAGATGACTCCAAGCCTGTGCCCCTTATCTAGTGTCTCATGCTTCTCCCAAGTACAGGTCAAACACCCCCCTTTCCATTTGATTCCCCATGTATGCACTCCCATCCCTACTTGCCTGTAGTGTTATGGTGTTCCTTCTTGTCCCTATGCACCTATCCGACATTCTCTTAATACTCCCATTACCCTTACATGTCACATCCCTCTTTTTTTCTCTCTTCAAAGCCCTCACAAAGGATACCCTACCTTCCAGCCCCCAATATGCACTGCCCTATATGTTCTCCTTTTCTTTTTTCCTATGATTACACTCATCTTCGCTTTCTACTGCCATACATACTTAATTTTCTGCCCTATTAGTGAATACATTTGTAGCTACATGTATTAGGAGCCACATTCAGTTTCCAAAGCAAAGGGCATTCGAAATGAATGTGAATCCTACTGTTTGTCACTGCTTACTACAAAGTTAGAACAACCCTGTGGTATAATATCACTAGAGATTATGTCACATGGATGTTATTATACACACACCTGATTCATGGGTCATACCCACGGTGACCAACAGTCCCAGTTTTTCCAGGACAGTCCCAGTTTGGAAGTCTCTGTCCTGGAATCTCAAACATTGCCTTTGGGACACAGAAATGTCCCAGTTTAGACTGTTCAGTCTGAATGGTGACCTGACTTCACGGGGCAGCCAGTCCCACTGCTTTCCCATCCTGAGCAGCTCTGGGGACTTTGTGAATTTTTGGGGATGTCTTTGGGTATGGGGTAAGGTCGGATGCCTTCACTCTGGCAATAGCCTTCCATGCTCTGCAACCATCTATCAGTCACTCCCCCCAGAACTTCTGTCGTGGGGTGCTCTGCCTGACCCCATTCACTCAGGCAGTAGCTTTCCAGACCCCACATCCATCTGCACTGCGCACCCTTACTAACTTCTGTAAGGGCTGACCCCTACAACCTTCCCCTTCGACCTGGCCAAGAGACATTCCCAGCCGCGCACTCCCCCCCCCCATGTCAGGAAACTTCACCACCTCCATGTCTCCTGCAGGCTGCCAAATAATGCCGGATTGCTCATACCTCGGACCTTCTCAGGGGAGCTTCCCTCTGATCCCGTCCGCCCCTCCGGAACTCCCCTTGGCCACTGAGGGGCAGATCCACTCTCATGAAGGCTTCAGAGTTCCCCTGCTTTCCCATCCAGAGCAGCTCTGGGGACTTTGAGATCTTTCAAGGATGCCATCGGTTACAGGGTGAAGTTGGATGCCTTCGCCCCGGCAGGAGCTCTCCAGGCTCCTCTGCCATCCACCCTGGTGCTTCCTCAAGGACTTCCATCATGGGGATGCTCTGCCTGATCCCTTTCACCGAGGTAAGAGCTCTCCAGGCCCTGCTGCTGTCTGCCAGTCGCTCCCTTAAAGACTTTCACTGTGGGGAGCTCTGCCTGAGCCCCCCCTCACCCAGCCCTGCCAATAGCTGCCTCTCTACCCCTTCCAGACTTCCTTTCCAGAGAGGGCATGATCCATACCCCCTCACCCAGGTGGGAGCTGTCATGTCCCATTCACTTTACACCTCTCTCTCCCTTCCAGAATTCCATCGGGACGGACCCCCCCCCCGCCCAAGACAAACTTCAACACAGGAGAGTGAGCTCTTTTCCAGGGTTCCATATCTCCTGACTGCTGTCAAATCATGCAGTGTCGCACGTGCTCTTGGAGCCTCTCAGGGGATCTTCTTCCCAGCCTCATGGAACTCTGCTGGGCCGCCATCCCTCAGACAGTCCCTCATCCAGACATCTCTGACACTGGTTCTCCCCTTTGCCTTGCACCTAGGGCTTTCAAACTCGCAGGGGAGATAGTCTTGGGTCCCCCCATCTCTGAGCATTTTGCAGCATACTTCAGTCCCCCCCCACGGTGCCAGGTGCCGACTAATGTGCATTGCTTCGAGCCTCCTGGGATGTGGCCTCTTGCCTTCTGAGTGGTGCCATTCACAGAGTGGCATTCCCACAGTGCCGGGTGAAGGACGGGAGGCCAACCTGCCGGCCCCGGTGGAAGATGAAATGGTGGCCCTATCTTCATTCCCATGGGGACTGGAAGAATGGAATTGCAGACCTGGCTTCTCGGGGCGGCCCTCAAGTGTCCCAGTTTAGGTCCTGTAAGAAAATGGTCACCTTGGTCATATCACTTGCTCTTCGTTGCACTCCAGGGCACCTGGAAGCTGCAAAGCACCACAGACATAAGTAAAAAGAAAATCTTTGTCAGTAGATTACAACAGAGCAGATTTCACTGTGCATTTGATATTTATCTAATGAACTCACAGTCATGCTGTGTACTGCTGCTTCATAGAATTCTTGCTGCACAACAGTGCAGTGAACAGTTACGAATCCCAACCTTGTGTTTTTGACTGCACACATCACATGGATGTGAAGAAGGAAAGAAATTACAAGAGAAATTATTTATTTTGTCTAAAGTTTAGTGTGGCACAAGAACTCTCTCTCTCTTAGGCAGAAAAAAGAACAGTTGTGTAAGTAAGCTTGCCATAACAGTAGATCCACACATTACCACTGCTGCAGTAGCCTTAGCTATAAGAGTTTATCAGTGCACCTTCCATGTGTCCAAACTGTCAGGCAACTTAAGTTGAACTGACTAAAAGATAAGTTTGGTTCCCAAGCCATTCATAGCTTTCCTGCCAACAGAGAAAGGGAGGCTGAGCCCTGAAATGGCAACTCTAGGAAAAACAAAAAATATATCTCCACACCTTAGTAGAAAAAACACACCAAAAACAAGGCGGGGGTGGAGCGACAGAGTTGCTAGTGTAGCAGGGATAATTTGAACATCTACTTTTATGGTACGTTTTCTTACACAACTGTACTATGTTTATCATATTGTTCAACACTGCAGTAGCCTTAGCTACACAGACTGATTCCTCTAGCTTACTAAATTTGGCAAGTGGAAGAGTAGTAGTCCAGGAGCCCCTGGAGAATGTCCCTAGCAAAGTCTGACCTGAACCTAAAGAAGTAATCAAGCTTATAGTGCTTTGTAAAAGTACATTCAGAGAACCAAGGAGCAGTTTCTAAAATACTTCTAGAATCCAACCCTTTCTAACAAGCCACAGATGAAACCAAGGGCGTGGTAGAGTGGGGGCCTTGACCCAGCCAGGAATAGTTTTGTTATGGGGAGTATAAAAAAGCAATAGCTTTAGACAACCATTTTGAAATAGTCTGCTTTGAAAAAGGCTGGTCATTTCTTGGAAGGTAATGGAGAAGAAACAACTGATCTGAAAATATGAAAGATTTAATTGTCTCATTGCAGTACCTGAATTGTCTGTGGATATCCATGATAAGGAGTATCCTTTCTCCTTCATTTTTAAGTTCATGAAAAAAAGGGAAGACGAACAGTTTGGCTTAAAGTAAACATGGATACCACTTTAGGCATAATAGTAGCATTAGTTCTCAAAGGAACCCTGTCTTTGTGGAAAATGACATAAGGATGACTCACCGTAAGAGCTTGCAACTCAGATACTCCACATGCAGAGGTCAGAGCAATCAGTAAAACTGCTTTCCATGTTAAGAACTTCAAGTCATCCGGGTTAGCTGGTTCAAATAGTACAAGAGTTAGCTTTTCTAAGACAAAATTAAGATCCCAGGGCGGGGCTACTGGTTTACTTGGAGGCCTCTTGTGCAAACCACCTTTCAAAACCATTTTGACCTGAGACTGCATTGAAAGAAGAGAATCCATGGGCAGACAAGTTGAAATGGATGATAAATTAACCTTGATAAAAGAGTAAGAAAGGCCACAGGATATTATCTCAAACAAACATTGCAAAACCAGGGAAAAACTAGTCTTGAATGAGTGTTGGTTATGTTGTTGGCACCAACTAGGAAACCTTTTTCATTTGCTAATATATAATTTTCTAGTAGCAAGTTTTCTTGCCTCCATTAGTATCTGCTACACGTCCTCAGTAAAAAGGAGCCTAAAAATAATTAATACCCTATCATCCAGGTAGTCAAATGAAGTTGATTGATACTGGGATGCATCAAACATCCCTGTTCTTGTGTGAGTAGATTCAGTCAGTGAGGAAGATTGTAGTACTTGTCGATGATAATTCCCAAAGGGGAGAACCATGGTTGCTTGGGCTAGAAGGGTGTCACCACAATGACTTTGGGGGATTCCTTCTGAATCCTCAGAAGTACCCTGAATATTAGTGCAAAGGGTGGAAAAACATACAGGAACATTCCTGTCCTAGGAAAAGAAAAAGCATCTGTCTTCCAGGTCTTTTTGCATTGAATTCTGGAAGAGAATCTTGTCAGTTGATTGTTCAGAGAGGAGGCAAAGATGTCTACTTGAGGAACTCCCCCTCTTAGAAGCCCCCCCCAATCTAGTTTCCATTCATGAGAGTCCACCCTAGACCTGCTCAGCTTGTCAGTTTTGCTCTGACAGAATGTAGAATGAGACTGTGCTACAACGCTATATCCCTAGCTAACAAGGATAGTCTGCAAATGGAGTACGACCTGGTATCCCCTGCTTGTTGATGTACAACATGACTGTGGTATTGTCTCTAACAACCTGAAGTGGTCCAGGGGTCAAAAGGTGATTTAGAGTTGAGTGCCTTGATCAGGGGAAGCATCTCTGTTATTTATGTACTTGTATCCATCCTTAGTGTTCCACACATCCTGCACTTTTATGCTTCCTGAAACTGCTCCCCAAGGCAGGTCAGATGCATCAGTGGTGACCGACTGATTTGCAACAGGGTAGGAGAAGGGAAGGCCTGGATTTAAGGAAATCTGTTGTCTAAATCAATGCCTGACAAACCCCAGCTCTGGGATTTGAAAAGACTGTGATGATATGAGGTATTCCCAGCTATGCCAAGAAAAGAAGGGCAGTGGATGTGAAACATTTGTCAGCATAGCTAGCTGGAATTTTGTAAAGAATTATATGCCATTTGTATATCAAACTGATGTGTACTGGTGCTTGTATTGAAAAATGTATTTGCAAAGCTGCTTGTGTTAAACATTTACCAACAGTGTGCCTTGCTGGACAGAAAAAGAAATATACATATATTATTGTAACTGTTTAAATGTATATATTTTAATAGAGGATACTGAAAGAGAAGAGTTCAATTTCAAACTTTGAAAATAGTTTGGAATTAAATTAGCCAGCTTAGGCCACAAAGATTGTATATTACAGTTCTCAATGCAGCAAGAGACAACAATTCTGTACTAGGAAGCTTCCTGCATTGTCTTTGGGGTGAACTAATTGCTACTCTGGAAGGGTGGAGGTTTGAAATTTTTTATGACTTACAGGAGCTGTGACAGATCTTAGCAAGGCTCTGTGTGTGTGTGTGTGTGTGTGTGTGTGTGTGTGTGTGTGTGTGTGTATTATTGACACACGTGCTAAAATCTTGACAAGGCGGCCACGGGTGTGCAGCGGTTATTGTTCCCGCCTCACAGCAAAAGGCTCTCCAGTTCGATCCTCGGCTGGGGTGCCTTCTGTGCGGAGTCTGCATGTCCTCCCTGTAGTCGCGTGCATTTCCTCCAGGTGCTCCGGTTTCCTCCCACATCCCAAAGACATGCTGTAGGTGGACTGGACAGACGAAATTGGCCCTAAGTGTGAGTGCGTGGGTGCCTTCTGTGGAAGGTTGGGCGCCGGGCTGGCAACTCGACACTGTAAAACTCTACTGCCAATCAGGAGTGGATAGGCAATCTGCTGTGGCAACCCCTAACTGGGAAAAAGCCAAAAGAAGAAGTGCTAAAATCCTGACAACTTCTAGCCAAGGAGGGAAGCATGCGAACCAGAAGTCAGATGACCAGATGTATGTGATGTCATTCTATAATCCATCACTAAAAATGACATTTTAATGTTAGGCAAGACTGAAGTCTCATAGCATTCTGTTTTTGTAAACTGACAAAGGAGGATCTATTACCTCCTTCATCTTGCTTTGCTCCAGTAAGTAACCAGGGAATAATAATTCTTTAGATGAGTCAGGAAAATATAGTGAGATTAGTTAAGTATTGTTTTTCTTGTAATTGTGTGAACCTGTCCACCTGTATTATTTTTAATATTTCCTGTGATTGAAACTTTGGTGTTTATTGCGAACAGATATTTAGTACTTTCATGTTCTTTTATTACTTATTATTAAATCCATTTAAACTTTTCATTGTGGTTGGCCCTTTAGAGAATATTTTAACCTTTGAGAGTATTTATATCTATTGGTGACACTGTGGCCACTCCTGAAAGCCTGACTGTTTGGTCAACATTACCATTTGTATTAATATTAATTTCACTCAGTAAAATTGGGTACTCTTGCAACAGACTTGGTGTAGCTGGTTTTGGAGTGTCTGGTGGTGGTTTAACTACCTTATAGTCTGAGCAGTAACTCTGTGCTAGCCATTCCCAGGTGTGTGTGTGTGTGTGTGTGTGTGTGTGTGTGTGTGTGTGCGTCAGCTGCTTAGAGCAGGGGGGGTGCTGGAGGACTTGGCTTGGACACCCGACTATAGACTCAACCCTACACCTGTGCCAGTGGGGAGTCCTACTGGGGGATCTAGAGAGAGGATCCAAGCCCAGGACTGGCTGCGTTCCCTGTGTGCTCTTAAGGGAAACTTGGCTTGACTCACAGTCGCATCATGAAATACTGGGTATATCCATTTTTTTTTCCAAGTGAACGTCCCTCTCCAGTGTCAGTGGTGAGGACTGCAGCTCCCTGATTACTGGCCCAGTGTGGGGATGTCACAAAGAAAAGGGTGCTCGAGCTAGGACCAAAGAGAATTCAGACACCACTATCTTTCTCATGTGGGGTCCTGCCAGGGCTATCATGAGAATCACAGAAGCCACAAGACCCAAAACCATGAGGTATTTCCTTACAATGAGAAAAATTTGAGTGGAAACCTTAGAAATAGATCTCGATGTAGATCTATTTTTCCTGTGGAAGAAAAGTTCTATGAACTGAGGTATCTAGTTGACATCCCAGGAGCAAAATCCTGTATGGAGGAGTCAAGAATTTGGAATGTTCTCTTGGAATCCCAGCTTGTTTAAGAGATCTCTCACCTGAGAGAGAGAGAGATTTCTGGCACTTTGAAAAAGACTCTGCAAAAGATAAGCAAGTCATCTAAATATGGATACCCTGTAGCCTGCAATAATTTGTAACTGGAGCAGGACAATTTGTGAACACTTTTGCTGCAGTGGATAGTCCAAAGGGTAAGACAGAGAACTGATAATGTCATCCAGACACAAAAAATCTTAAAACCTTAAGCAACATTTTAAGTCTGGATGAACAGGGATGTGATAAGCAACTTTTAAGTCATGTTCCCAGGTAATTTGAAAGAGGAAGAAGTAACAGGTTGCAAAGTGACATAATTTTGAATCTGGGCACTATCACAAACAAATTTAGGAAAGAAAGATCCAGCACTGGTCTCTAAATATTTTCCATCTTTGGCACAGAGAACATCCTTGAATAAAAGCCTTTCCCCACCTGGGAAGGAGGAACTGGATCTATCCCTCCTTGGGACATGTGATTAAGAACAGGTGGAAACCAAATGGTCTGATCTGGAGGATGAGGACTCCATCCATCCACAACCCCCTTTTCCCATTTTTGCACACTGGGTAGGGGTGTCACTTCAACAGTGGCAATCACCTGAAGCCAAAGGTTACACCTCTGGGTGGCTAGCCCTGCTGCTGTAGTTCTTCCATACTACACACACACTCAAACCTATGGCCGATTTAAACTATCCTATCAACCTACTGCATATGTCTTTGGAATGTGGGAGGAAAACAGAGCACCTGGAGGAAACCCACATGAACACAGGAAGGATATGCAGATTTCATACAGAAGGCACCCCAACCGAGAATCAAACCAGGGAACCACTTGCTGTGAGGGGACAACAGTATCACTGTGTCACCCTAATGCCCCACCATGAAATGAGGAATTTCCTGCCACTGCCATTTGTAACCTTCATGAATGATCTTCACAGCCCATTTATCTGAAACTATCTGTTGCCAAAGAGAAAAACTGAGATTGAGACTTTCTGGAAGGGATAAAGAGGCCAGGGTGAGGAGGCGGGGGGGGGGGGGGTCACAAGGTCTCTTGAAGAGTCATTCAAACTTTTTGGAATGTCCTTGTTTTTTGGAGGTTTGAGGTTTCGTTTTGGAACACCTTGGCAATTTCGTCTTAAATGTTTGAGACTATTTATTGTACTTTTTTGCCAAAACTGAATGAAACCTTAGAGAATCCCTTAGAAAATTTTGAAAAGGAGGGCTGAAAATCTTAGAGATTCCCTGGATAAGTTTATCCCTTTCACCACACTTTCTGAACACCTTTACAGCAGAGAGGGCAAAAACTATACCTCCATCCAAAGGGGAATTTAAAACGTAATTATCATCTGGGCAGTTCAGACAATACAACAATGCAAACCTCCTCAAAACAGTACCAGTGGTCATTATCCATAAAAAAAAGTATCAACACACACTGTAAACAACCCTGCGCTATAGAAGAAACTAAATATCAAATAAATAAATAAATAAATTATTTAAAGCAGACTTTTCCCCACAAGAAACTGCAAATAAAACATTCCTCATGATTTCATAATTAGTCAGAAGAAACTAACATATGAGCCTGACAATTAAAACTTCTGAAAATCAAAGTTGCAGAAGTATACACACCTTTTCTCCATACTTATCAAAAAATTCCCTTCCTTGTCAAAAAGAGTAGGATTGTAATTAAAGTGCTTAGCAGCAGAGAATAGCTACTGCGCCAGGCTTTTTTTAGGGGCAGCTGGCCATCAGGAATATTGCAGGTAATAACACACAGTTCCTCTAAAGCAGGCAGAACAGGAGGAATGGGTGTAGGTTCTAGAAAAAATTTTTTTAACAGCTCATAGTATTTTCTGATGGACTGAACCTCAGTGTTCTCCCACTGAAAACACTGGCACATTCTAGCAATAGTCTCAATGCAAGAGAACTCCCCACATGGAGAATCAGAAATGCAGCCCTCCTCTGAGACTGAATTATAAATCTGAGGAGAAAACCCTGAATCTTTCCCCTCATCTTCCTGTTCAGATTCAGAATCTTGAAACTCTTCTTTTACAAGAAACTACTTTACAACAAGTATCAAAAGCCTGAATTAAAAACAGAGCCAGACTCAGTAAACTACCCTTGTCTAAGGAAATTTTAGGAGTAGATAAATGTGTAGTTTTCTGTTTGCTTTTGATGGGAAAAATGGGGACAACCACGTTACTAATGGCAGCAATACCTTCCCCAGGGCTGGGCACAGCATTCTGACACAGCTGGGAAGCCCTCCCTGTTCAATCTCTCATGAATGAGAAGAGTGGCTCCCCTTTGACCACTAAGGAGACCCCCACCAGCCACAAAGGATATACCTAACCCCCCAGTCCATAGCGGCTGTAGGTGCTATAACAGAGGGATCTGGTGTAAAAGAAGAGGTACAACAAATGTCCATTGCAGAGGCACCACCTGCAGTGAGCAAATTACTAGCCTGCTTGGTGGAAAGGCTGTTTGGTTAATTTTTATTCTTTGTGTGACTGGAAAAACCAACTGCGAGACTGGTAGTTTGTTCTATGGTAAAATAAATTATGCCTTTGGAAGCTGGTTACAACCCATATAGCTAAGGCTACTGCAGCAGTGATCAATATGATGACCATATGGTGCTTCAACCAACCTGCCATGTCAGCTATCACTACAGTGTGCCGCATTCATGGACACAGCTTTGGGATTGTAGGTGCTACTATACAACAATGACACATGGTAATATTAGTCAGTGGTAAGAAATGAAGACCTGCAGCCTCCAGGCACTGCAAGGAAAACCAACAGTTGAAAATCAATTCAAGTTATAAATACCAGTGTTACCCATGCAGACTTGCTCCCCATCTGTATCACCACCAGTTTGTGGTGGCTGCAGCACTATACCACACCTGTTAATTAATGTTCCTCTTTTTTTACACCCTTTATTAAATTATCATTTAATACACAGGAAAACATACATTAATAGAAAACAAAACAAACCATTTTTAACAGTTTTACTTTTAAATACAATTCACATCACATATAATTTATTTGCTACTATCAGTACATTACAAAAAACTGCTGAATTCCTGCCTTTTCTTAAACCTCACTCCTCCTGAACATTGTGCACGTATTGTTCCCACAATTTACATTTAATTATATGTAATTTCCTCCACCTCCTCTTTTCTAAAGATGCCTTTTACAATTATTTTTTCTCTTTTATAATATTCAATACCTCAAAAATAGTTGGTGTGGACTTTGATTTCCGAAAACTGTTTTTTGGAAGCCACCAGAATTAAACTTAAGGTCTTACTATGTCTAAGCAATTCAGATTCTGTATCCCAGCTCAAAAGAATCAGTTACTTACAGCCATTTGATCACCCAACATTTCTGATAAAGTACTCAAAGAAATTTTAAAATCTGCTAACTCATTATACTCTCAAAACATATGTTCCCACTCATCTCTTCTCCATCACACTATCATTTGCTATCTAAGGAAAATTTCTATGAAGTCTGCTGAAATACCTTTGCAAACGCTTTCTAGAAGATTTAGCATCTTTGCTTGGCTTTGTTGCATCCTTAAGAGCCATACACGTCTTTCCATCATTTTCTTGTAAATTGATTTACCAATCTCTCTTCCCAATCTTTTCTAATATTCCCTGACTGATTCTTATAGCTGTCATGCAATATTTTATATGCTCCACTACCTATTCATTTTTTAATAGCAGTTTCTATTCTAAATTCTATTAAAAACTCTACCAGAGTAAGTCTTTCCCTTAAAATTGCCATATCCCTTTCTTTTTATCTGTACTCTGAAATCAAGCCCCAGTAAGAAAGCAGTCTCTAGCCTGCAACTCAAACGTCTTCCTGGCCTCATTCCACATCATTACCTTTCCTGCTTGAGTTATTTATTCCCAATACCTTGGTTCCTCTACCAGGTTTCGCCAATAAATTGCAGCCTCCTCTTGCCCATTTTCTGTTCCCCTGCTTGCGGTCATCCATATTGGCAAAATCCATTTTCATATTGGCTTATTTCTTAGAATTCTTTCTGGTACTTTATGAATATAACATTCTGTATGATTAATATTACTCTCCTTAAGGATCTGCATCCAAAATTCTTGAACTCCCCCCCCCCCCGCTTTATCATCATCCTTTTCTAGTCTGAATTATAACCTTCTGTTTGTGTTATGTACATGAGCCTTAATTGTGTAGCTCTAAAATATACCTTCAAATCAGGTAAACCTAAACCACCTTGTTCTACTGGAAGGATCAGCTTATCCCACTTAACTCTTGTCCTCTTTCCCTCCCAAACAAATTCCTTCAATTTGTTTTTATTAATCATAACCCAGAACTTCTCCTTAGGTAAATAAAAGTATGCTTGGCCCATTTACAAGACTAAAGGGACTAAACATTTTCACTGCTTGTACCTTACTATCCATATCTATAAATAAGAGTGTGTCCAGTCTCTTTAGTTTTTGTAGTATCTTCTGTTTAGTCTCTTCCCAAAATATCCTCAGCCGCCATAACAGAAGCCTTTTTAATCCATACTCCTAAATACTTCAACTTATGTCCCCATAAATATGGGCACAGTAGAGTCTCGCTTATCCAAACTAATTGTGACCTAGGGTAGTTCAGATAATAAAACTGTTTGGATAATCAAACATATAAATGAACAGGATAAAAAAGGTCTAAAATCTTGTTTTTTTGGCACGCAGGAATACACTTCTCAACCATTCAGCAATTCCAGTGGACAATAAAGAATATTTTTCATGTGAGCTGGCTACAAGCTCAAAAACATGCTCAAGTGAATACGTATAATGTTTACATATTCAGGCTTTATGATTTTTCCTACCCAAAAGCTATGGAAGGCCGGTTCTGATAACTGTTCGGAAAATCAACTCTATACTGTATTGCTGAATCAGTATGTGTGTGGGTACATAATTCATGGCTATAGCCTTTGTTTTATCTTCATCAATTTTATATCCTGAAAACAAATGAAACCATCTCAAAATGTTCCACAACACTAAGAGGTCCTTTTCTGGACTAATCAGGTACAAAAATCATCATTATCATCAGCCCATTTCTTCTACATGGGGCAGGGTATCATGTTAACTGTCACCATCTGTCTCCTGCCTTCTTTAACACTCATGCCTGACTGTCGCAGATCTTCATTCACACAATCCATCCACCTCTTTGCTGGACGTCCTCGCTTCCTCTTACCTTCTTCCTGTCTGTCCCAAATCTTCCTCACCAGATTGTCTTCTGCTTTTCTAAACGTGCCCAAACCACCTTAACCTGTTCTCTCTGATATTTTCTGCAATTGGATCTACTTTGGCTTCTGCTGTTATGTCCTCATTTCTTCGTCTGTCCCACAGTGTGCATCCTACCACCTTTCTCGGGCACTTCATTTCCATCACCTCTAGGTTTCTGTACCATACAGTAGTACTGGTCACACCACTGTCTTGTACACCTTACTTTTCAGCTTCTTTGACATTCTTCTGTCATAGACTATACCTGATACTCTATGCCAGTTGGCTGCAGCCCCTCTGATTCTAGCTTTGACCTCTTCATTCAGACTACCCTTCTCCTCAACCACCCTTCCCAGATACTTGAAGCTGTTTAACTGTTCCACTACCTTCCCTTCTATCTCTATTCTCAGTTTCTTCTGATTTCCCCAATTTGTTGCCATTACCACAGCCTTAACTGTGCTTAGTTTCATCCCATGTTCCTTCAGATTTGCATTCAATTCTCCTATCATTTGCTGAAGTTCTAGCTCAGAGTCTGCCTGTACTGCCACATCGTCTGCATACTGCAGCTTTGTTGATCTATCCCCTCCAACCTGTTTGCTAATGCAGTCCCACCACCTGTATGAACAGCAGTGGGCTCACAGCTGAACCCAGGTGTATGCCCACTCTCACTGGGAACCCTCTCTGTGAGGCCAAATACTGTTTGTACTTGAATCATTGGGTCCTTCTACATAGCCTGCACTAATTCTACCAATGTTTCTGGGACTTCAATCTACCACAGTACTGCCCAGATCAGCTTTCTTGGGACCTTGTCATATGCTTTCCCCAAGTTTAGGAATGCCCAGTTGGACTCTGTCTTCATCTGTAGCTTTTTCTCAAGTATCTGTCTTAATGCAAACATCGGGTCAACTGTGCTGCATCCTGAGCTGAATCCGAACTGCTCATCTCCCATTTTACATTCTACTACTCTGGGAATCTGTTTATCAATCATCCTCTCCAGAACTTTCATGCAATGTGGTAGGAGTTTCATGCCTCTGTACTGCCCCCAGTTGTGGATGTCCCCTTTGGTCTTGTACACTGGCATGAGTATGCTTATTCGCCAGTCATCTGGGATACGCCTTTCTCTCCACACTGCTATTAGTACTCTCAGGAGCCATTTCTCCCCTATCTCACCCAGCATCTTTATCATATCTGCTGTGACCTCATCTGAGAATGCTGCTTTCCCTGACTTCATGTTCCTTAGTGCTGTTCTTACTTCTTCTAAGGTGGGCTCCTCTTCTCTCATCGTAAGCTGTTTCTGGGGCAGTACAGCTTCTGTGGGGTTTTCTTCATTCAGAAGCTGCTGAAAATTCTCCTTCCATCTGCCTTTGATGTCCTGTGGACTGGTGAACAGGTTGTTGCTGGCATCCCTTATGAAGGGTGTCTGACTATCTTCTTTATCTTTCTGTCTTTGCCTTGCAACCTGATATAGTTTCTTTGTGCCCCTTACTGAGTCACTTTCCAGAAGTTTGTACACTCCCTATTCTTTACTATTGCAACTTCTTTCTTAGCTTCTTTGTTAGTCAAACAGTAGTCCTTCCTAGCCTGGTCAGACTTTTCTATCTCACACTTCTTCCTATACTCCTTTTTTTTGATGACCTCCTGGACTTCTGCATTCCACCACCAGCTTTCCTTGTGTACCTTATTTCCATACCTGGCACGGCCACATATCTTTTCTGTAGTCCATACCTGGTACCTTATTCCATACCAGTTTGAGACCAGATGGCTTAATGGTTAAGGCCTCCGCTTCCCATGCACAAAGTACAAGGTTCGATCCTGACCTCTGACCAATGCCTGTTTGGAGTTTGCATGTTCTCACTGTGTCTCTGTGGGATTTCTCCCATGTCCGAAAAACATGCTGAGTGTTTCCATCTCAATCTCGCCAATGAATGGAGCTATGGGCTCTACATGGTGCCTATAGGGGATAGAGTTGTACAGGCCAACCACTTTGGGCATCTACTGTGGTCAGCAGTATCCTCAAGATAGGAGAACATGGATCACAGACTGTGCACTGTGGCAGGGCTAGACACTCGATGTAAAATATAGCTCTAGATGATTCAATCAGGTACAAAAATATTATTTGCAAATAAAGTCAACTTTTCTTGACTGCTACACCAATTATATCCTTGTACTTCTGAGTCCCTTATTCTCTTTGCCAATAGCACTAAATATAAAGCAAGTAATTAAAGGGAACGAGGACACCCCTGCTTGTTTCCTCTCTTCAAACATTGCTTATCTGAGAGGAATGCTTCCACTTCAATTCTTGCATCCGATCCTTCACATTCCCTTCTAATTAACCTTATTATTGTATTAGGGGATTGCAAATCCATTTAACACCCTACTCAAAATCCCAGCTTACTCTGTCAAATGCTTTCTCTGCATTAAGACCTACCAACAACAGATGTATTTTCTTACATTCTGCTTCCTTCTGGATCATCATTGTTCTAATAATACTGTCAAATGTTTGCCTCCTCTCCACAAACCCACACTGATCCATATCTATAAATTTTGGCAACACGTTTCTCATTCTTTTAGTTACTATAGACAAACATTTTATTATCGTTGTTTAAAATTGAAATGGGCCTAAATGAAGCTGAAGGGTCTTTGCCATCTTTATGTAACACAGCCACCACAACTTTCTTCCAAGATATTGGTGCTTCCCCTCCCTTTAAAATACTGTTAAACAAAATGTTTCTGATCTTTATCACTTTCTCCCCCCCCCTAAATTTTAAACCTCCACAGGAATACCATCTGTTCCTGGAGACTTTCCTGAAGTTTGATTATATATCACTGTTTTTATCCTATAACCTCCTAGTTGAAGTCTTCTGTAAAAAAAAAAAAAATCCATTTGTCCTCTTTTTTTGATTTCTACATTTCTCAGTTTTATTTATTTTTTTATTTTATTTTACATTTGTTTACCAGGAAGGTCCAATTTGACATGGGCCCAATTTCAGCGGAGGCCAGGGAGAAAAACACCAAATAATAATACATACATACATACACAAATCTGACAGTAAAGAGATCTACAAGGTTTATACAATGAATAGAAGTTGTAACACAGTAAAATGCTATGGAATACTATATAGAAAAGATGCAAAACAATACCATTTAGTTCATCGTGAAAACGTTGAGCATTACCAACATCCTTGTTGACAAGTATACAATGAAATCACTGAAAAGGTTTTTATATTAACATTCATATAGTAAGTACAATATTAAGAGTGTTACTAATGTCTTAAGATTGTGATGTAGGAGGATCTCATCTAATCTAAGTACTTATGCTGTGATTCATGTGTTTTTGAAACTTATTGAGGTGGGTAGTACTAATAAATAGAGGAGGTTTGTGGGGTATACTGGTTAGTATGGAGTGTAGGCTGTACAGAAGGCATTTAGCCTGGGGGGGTCATAGGAGCATAACCATGTATTCCTATAGTGTACTTTTAGGTGCTTCTTAAACTGTGAATTTGAACTTATGGAAGTCAGGTGGCTAGGAAGGGTATTCCAGTCTTTAGAAATAGAATAGCTGAAGAGGGATTTTCCTGCATCATTATTGTGCTTGATGACATCTAGGTGGTTTTGGGTACTAGATCTTAAGGTTCTTGTTGTAGAGTATGGGATAATTAGATTTTGGACAGCTGGAGCTGTAGTTTGGTTGCAATACAGTTTGTGTGCTAAAGACAACTGAGTTTCAACAGATGAGATAACTCTAAGCAGTTTAGTTGTTTGAGAGGTACACAGTAATGAGTCCTATATGGTGTCTCAGTGGCAAACCTAGCAATTTTGTGGTACCAGGATTCTAATTTATGTAGGTCAGATTTACAGAGGTTGGTGAGAATTGGGGATGTGCAGAGGAGGGTAGACAACAGGTGTGTCCTGGCAATAGTGGTTTTGGTGTGTTTAGTGAGGAATTGTTTGTTCCAGTAAAGGAGACCAAGTTTTTTATGAACTTTCTTGATAGTTTGGACTATATGAATGTCAAATTTTAGGTTATCTATTTCTACAACTAACAATTGGGTGTGGGAGGTAGAAGTGAGAATGGTTTTGTTGTTTAGGAGAGGGCATCTACAAGGACTGAAGAGGAGAAGTGTTGTTTTATTTGGATTTAGGATAAGCTGGACATTACTGAACCAGGTCTCTGCTAATAAGAAGCAGTGCTGAGTTATGGAGTGAAGGTTTGCTATATGTGGGCTGAATATATGAGGTGGTTGTACTACTGAGGCATTGGGAATGGAGGATGTGAGATGATTGGTGAAAACAGAGAAGAGTAATGGGCCCAATATGGAGCCTTGAGGGACTCCTAGTGATACTGGGAGGAGGGGAGATAGTTGGTTCTGCCATTTATACTGCTTGTTGGCTTTCTGACAGGTAGCTTTTGAACCATGTCATAGAGGGGGTGGTGATGTTTAGGGAGGAGTGTTTTTTAAGGAGTCTAATATGGTTGACCATATCGAAAGCTTTGGACAGATCTAAAAAAGTGGCAGATACTGTACACTTCATACACATTTTCATAAAATTACTGAACTACCTCTACAACCTCTGGTTATTTTTCTTATTATAGATTCCCCAAGTTTGACAACAGCCATTTCAATGTTCTTTTGCCTAAGTTATTCTACAAGTTTTTGTGTTTTGGAGTTATCATCAAAAACAGTTGCTTAACAATAATCTTTCTAAACTCGAGCATATTATCCATATACTCACTTATTTTCTCTTTAGCACTCTCCACTTGTGCCTCTTGTTCTGTGAGACTTCCCTTAATCTGCAATACTTTAGCCCTCGTCAGCCCCTCCAAATAATTCACATTACTTCTTAACCATATCTGTTTTTTTATATTTCTGCCCAGTTTTTAAACTCCCATTTTCATATCATCCCTCTCACCAGCTATAAAGTCTGAAGGTATTTCTGTCTTCCCTAATAACTTTCAAATAATTTCCACTACCCACTCCTTAAATTCCTATTCCTAACAGGTAGGTGGGAAGGTGACAGTATCGGATTTTTACTTCATTACCCTGCATTCTAATTTTTACTGCACCTTGGGGAATATGTAAATTTTGCTCCTAGTACTCCATTCATATCTTAAATACTAAATACGTTTGTAAATTTCTTCAGAAATCTTTATGGCAACTGCTTTAGTTGTAGTGTAAAACTTCTTCAGGATGGTTATGTTAAAACCAAATTGGCCACTCAAGGTACCTACACATTTTAACAGCACTGAAAATCCATACAACAAATCCTAAAAATGAAATAGACCAGTAGGGAGTTGTGGCTGTGTTTGGGCTACTGTGAATGAAACAAAAGGGGGAGCACAGGTGTGTTGTGAAACTAGAAAATTCAGCTAGTCAGGCCTGTTTTGTGACTACAAAAACATGAGTGAGCAGCAGCATAGAACTTAAAAAGACAAACATAAAAGACCAAGACTGTACTGGAAGAAGTAATAAGGAAAGGAACTAAGTAGTGAGATACTGAGTCAGGAAGGAGATGCTGTATGAATGTTGAGGACTATCTCTTAGAAAAGTTTGGTAATGCAGAAACAAGGTGAATTTCGGATATGTGATCAGATGCCCTAGTAGTAAAGCAGGGGGATCATGTCACATGTAAAAGTTTCTCCTAGTGCCACATCAATCGTCTAGCAAATGGATTTAAGCACATAGTGTCAGAGCTCCTGATAGAACAGACCAGTGAGAATAAGGAGAAAGGTGTGCCAATCAGGTTCATCAAAAGTAAGCCCAAAGCATTTCACTGCCTATGTCAGAGCACACCAGTGGGAGCTGTGTGCACAAATCTGTGTGACTAAAAGATTACAGTTATCAATCAGAACACTAGTTTTCAATTCTTAAATGAGGAGAAGCCCTGATATCTCTATTTCTTGGTTCTTAAAACAAGAAAAGGTTGCCACTAAACATAGATGTATCCACAACGCTCAGGGAGGTGCCCACTCTGCAAACCTCACTAGAGAAGACTGGTCAGACTTGGGTTATGACTGGTTAGTTTTTCTGGATTACCTGATGGGAGTGTCCTTCTCGTAGATGACCTTAGGAATCTCTTTTATTTAGAAAATGAAAGTCAGTACTTTTACTGGTGATTGTGACCCTTCAGTCCCCACAGAATGGTATATATGGCTCCCACTGGCACATCCTGCCAAAGGCACCAACATGGCAGATGTGCTCTGTTAACCTGACTCGTACCCCCTCTGCTTTATTCTTACTGTTCGGCCCTGGCATGAGCACTGACCCAACAGGTGGGTTTCTACTCAATAACCCAATGAAACAATGTTGGGGGAACCTCCTACCCACAGCAAAATATCCCTGATTGCAAGTCTGAAATCCACCTTGTTTCTTCATCATCCAGCTCTTCTAATGGACAGACCTTTTGGAAAAAAAAAACTCCCACTTCATAACAAACTATCTCGGCCTCTGTATTCTCTCATCTTCAAAAGCAGAATCTACCCCTGGTTGAAGTTGTTTTCAGTTTCATATCAAACAATCACAAATGCATACAGTAACCCCAAATTCAACCCTGTACTTTTTTCCATATCATCACTCGCAGGACAGCCTTGGTCTTTCACATATTGTTATGTTCAGTGGCCACCTACTCCATGTTTCCCATGATAAAAGAAAACAGACTTAAGCAGTCGAATTGGCATTCCTAGCCTCACCAGACAAATCTGTGCCTTCCCCTTCAAGCTCCCTCCACCTTCTTGTTGCTTCATTCACAATAGCCCAAACACTGCTACCACTGTTCTATGGTTAATATGATCTAAAGAATTTGTTGCATAATAATGCTGCATACAGAGGGCATCAAAAGCAGACGGAAGGAGTACTTCCAGTAGCTGCTGAATGAAGAAAACCTCAGAAGCTGTACTGCACCAAAAAGCCTATGATGACCTGTTGCATATTGACCATCTCTTGTACATTACCCATTGATGCTTACTGCTAATGTTATCCTCACTAATTATTGTATTTGAATATAAAAAAAAAAAAAAAAAGTTTTTTTTTATTATAATTGTAGTTTTTAGTTTGATCTGTTTTGACTTCTGTATTTTTTTAATTTGATCTGTTATGACTTTTATATTTCTTTGTATGTCTTTCTTGGAGCTTTTCTCCCTGGGCCTCTACTGAAAATGGACATGTATCCAGCTAGACTAGCCCGGCCAACAAATGTAAAATAAAATAAATAAATGACAGATGAAGAGGAGCCCACCCTAGAAGAAGGTACAGCACTTAGGAAAACTAAGTCAGGAAAAGCAGCAGGCTCAGATCAGGTCACAGTAGACATGATTAAGATGTTGGGTGAGATGGGAACAAATGGCTCCTGAGGATATTCATAGCAGTATGAAGAGAAAGATGCATCCCAGATGATTGGAGAATAAGCATAGTCCTGCCAGTGTACAAGAACATAGTGGACATCTGTCAGTGTGGGCAGTACACAGGTATCAAACTCCTGTCATGCTGCATTGAAGTTCTGGAGAAAGACAGTAACTGATAAATGAATAGGCAGGTTAGTAAAAAGTAAGATGGCAAATGAGCAGTTCGGATTCATTTCAGGATGCAGCACAACCAACTCAATGTTTGTAGTGAGACAGATAACTGAGAAGACGACAAATCGACATTCCTAAACTTAAAGAATGCAATATGACAAGGTCCTAGGTAAGCTGATTTGGGCAGTACTGTGGTGGACTGAAATCCTGGAAACAATGGTACAATGAGTGCAGTCTATATTACAAGGACCCTATGACTCAAGTACAAACAGTGTTTGGACTCTCAGAGGGGTTCCCAGAGGGAGTTTGTGTGCAACAGGGTTCAGCTTTGAGCTTTCTTCTGTTTATACTAGTGGGGGAAAAAAATCAAAGTTGCTACATGCAGAAGATATGGCATTACCAGCAGACTCTGAACAAGAACTTCAGCAAAGGATAGGGGAATGGAATGCAAAACTGATGGCACATAGGATGAAAATTAGTACAGATAAGACAGTTGTAATGGCAGTAAGTGGGTGAAATCAGAAGATGAGAACTGAGATATAAGGGAAAATAGTGGGGCAGGTTAACAGCTTCAATTACCTTGTGGGTTAGTTGAAGAGAAGAAAAGTATGAATGAGTATGTCAATGCTAGAATCAGAGGGGCTGCGGCCAAATGGCACAGAATGTCAGGGTTAGTGTATGATAGAAGATTGCCAAAGAAGCTGAAATGTAAGGTATACAAAACAGTGCTGTGACCAGTACTACTGTATGGTTCAGAAACCTGAGTAGTAAAGACAGAGCAGTTGAGGAAGTCAGAGCTGCTGGACATAAAGTGCCTGAGAAGGGTGGTAGAATGCACACTATGGGACAGAAGAAGAAATGAGGACATCAGAGCAGAAGCCACAGTAGTTCCAACTGCAGAGAAAGTCAAAGAGAGCAGATTACAGTGGTTCAGGCACATGTGCATTAAATTAGTGAGTGGCAATGAATCAAGGGAGATTGTGAAACTGACTTGACACCCAGACCCCATGTAGAAAATATGAAAAAGGGGATGATGATTTGGTGCACACTAATGAGGTTCTTTAATGTTTAACTAAGGTTTCTGGTTATGTTCTGTTCCAAAAAGGCAGTCTGCAGAAGTCCTATACTACGACAAGGAAGTGATTACATTTTTAAGGTAGCTTGATTCTCTGCTTCCTTCACTTTTTAAAACTGTAGTTTTTATAAAGTGTTTAAGAGCTGTATTCAATGATAACAGCATGCAAATCAAATAAGGAATTTAACACAGCATTCCTGAAGTTGTTTACTACTTGATTTTATATCTAAGATTTTATAAAGTGACTAGAACCATCTTTATGATAACTAATGGCATCTTTAAAGAATTTGCAGAAAAAGACGAGGATAAAAAAAGTATAGTCAACAATGCTATAAAAGTGCAATTCCCTGCCAAGAACATTACTACAGATAATCTGACATACTATCGATCCACAAATATAAGACACCACTGCACAAACTGCTAAAGTAGTATCTTTTTAACAAAGCAGTCAAAAGTAAACTGCTGTAAGAAAAGGCATGGAATCAATATCATATTCTTCCAATTATAGAAAAGATTAATGTTAATGTCTATTGCCAGATGAACAAAGGTAACATTTTATTTTACTGAACAACTCACCAGGAGGCTCAGACCTCAACCTTAGAGGAAAAAGGCAAGCTGAGAGTGAATGAATAATGATTTCTGAACTAATATATTTTTTATGACTTGCATTTTTATCATGAAAAAGTTTCTTTTTCTCGGTACAAAAACAGAAAACAGCATGCACGGTTCAATAAAGTAAGTGATCCATAAGGTTTAGGTGGGCATCTTCTGTGTCCACATAAATACTTCAAATAACCCAGAAACTTAAACAAATTATTTATTTAGTGAGGTACACATTAATAAGGCAAAGGCAAAACGCAGTATGTCCTGATAGAGCTACGTTAAAATAATGCATTGCGTGTATATAGGCAAAACCTAACAAAGAACAGTAAAACAAGCAGTATGGTGGCTGTTAAGCTGATGTAGATGTGAGCAGAGAGGTCCAAAATTCAGAAAAGTCTGCTCATCAAATGATATATAATCGGTCTGGGAAATTATCAGAAATACAAAAGACCACTTAAAGTTGTAGTGTTCAAATAAAAGTACCTACTTTTGGAGAAATACCTCATTCGGATTTTTTTTTTTTAATTTTTTTTAACATTTGTTTACCGGGAAAGTCCGACTTGGAATGAAGCCAATTTTCAGTGGAGACCCTGGGAGAAACGCTCTCGACATGTCTTTGTAACATGGGAGGAAACCTGAATACCCGGAGAAAACCCACACGAACGCAGGGAAGACATGCAGACTCTGCACAGAAGGCACTCCAGCTGAGAATCAAACTGGAGAACCTCTTGTTGTTAGGCGACAATGCTACAACTGAAAATATTACATTTCACGCGGTGGTGGTGCTGCGGTAGCGTTGTCGCCTCACAACAAAACGTTGTCCCGTTTGATTCTCAGCTAGAGCGTCTTCTGTGGAGACATGCGTGAATGGGCGTACCTTCGTTGAAGGTTGTGCGTTAGGGCCGGCAACTCAACATGTAAAAATCAACTGCCAATCATTAGCGGACCGGAGTTCCGCTGTGGCAACCCCTAACCGGGAAAAGCCGAAAGACACAACAACAACCTGCTGTCTAAGAGTGGGGACAAGAAGCAACTGCTCCACTTACAATGGATATACAGTTCAAGTGGTTACTCCACTGAAAAGTGGCCACACACTAACAGTTGTCAGTGAGGACTACAACCCTTGTAATTTCCTTATAATTAATAAACACAAACTACCTTTCAAAAGGCAAGTGGCCTGCAGAAACAGAACGTTTTATGCTGCAGGCATTATGAATGAAGCTCAAACCTTTTAAATGTGTTTCCCAGCAGTGTGGGAATTTTTTTTCTTTCATGTTGAAAGCCTTAAACACTAACTTCTTTACTGTCCCTATCTGAGACACTAGGTCCCTAAAACCAATAAATGTGCAAAGACAGATACATATGACACTTGGATATAAAAAGTGTACGCACACCTGTTAAAATGCCAGGTTTTTGTGATATAAAAAAGAATGAGACCACAATAAATCATTTCAAAACTTTTCCCACCTTTAATGTGACCTATAACATGTACAATTCAATTGAAAAACAAATCTTTTAGGGGAAAAAATATAAAAAAATAAAAAAAATGTACAATAAGCTGGTTGCATAAGTATGCACACCCTTAAACTAATATTTTGTTGTAGCACCTTTTGGTTTAATTACAGCAATAAGTCTTCTTGGGTAGGAGTCTATCAGCATGGCACATCTTGACTTGGCAATATTTGCCCAGTCTTACTTGCAAAAGCGCTCCAAATCTGTCAGATTGTGAGGGCATCTCTTGTGCACAGCCCTCTTCAGGTCACCCCACAGATTTTCTATTGGATTTAGGTCTGGGCTCTGGCTGGCCACTCCAAAACTTTAATTTTCTTCTGGTGAAGCCATTCTTTTGTTGATTTGGATGTATGCTTGGGGTTATTGTCAAGTTGAAAGGTGAAATTCCTCTTCATCTTTCTAGCAGATGCCTGAAGGCTTTGGGCCAAAAGTGACTGGAATTTGGAACTGTTCATAATTCCTTCCACCTTGACTAAAGTCCCAGTTCTAGCCGAAGAAAAGCAACCCCAAAGCATGATACTGCCACCACCATGCTTCACCGTGGAGATGGTGTTCTTTGGTGATGTGAAGTGTTGCTTTTGTGCCAAATGTACTTTTTGGAATTGTGGCCAAAAAGTTCAACCTTGGTCTCATTAGATCATAACACATTTTCCCACATACTTTTGCGAGACAATGTTGTTGTTGTGTCTTTCGGCTTTTCCCAGTTAGGGGTCGCCACAGCAGAACTCCAGTCCGCTAATGATTGGTAGTTGATTTTTACGTGCCAAGTTACCAGCCCTGATGCACAACCTTCAACGAAGGTACGCCCATTCATGCAAGTCTCCACGCAGAAGACGCTCTAGCTGAGAATCGAACCGGACAGCGTCTTACTGTGAGGCGACAACGCTACCACAGTAAAATGCTGTCCGGTTCGATTCTCAGCTACTGCTCTGCAAATTTTAGCCTGGCCTGGATTTTTTTTGTGTAAGAAAAGGCATCCGTCTTGCAACCCTACCCCATAGTCCAGACATATGGAGAATATGGGAGATTGTTGTCATATGTTGTACACAACCAGTACTTGCCAGAAATTCCTGCAGCTCTTTCAGTGTTGCTGTAGGCCTCTTGGCAGCCTCCCTGACCAGTTTTCGTCTTGTATTTTCATCAATTTTGGAGGGACATCCAGTTCTTTGCAATGTCACTGTTGTATATCCAATGCTGTGGAAATGCTTTTGTACCCTTCTCCTAACAGATGCTTTTCAACAATGAGATCATTTTGATGCTTTGTAAGCTCTCTGCGAACCATGGCTTTTGCTGTAGCAGGCAACTGAGTAAATGTCAGGAAAATCCTACTAGGACAGCTGAACTTTATTTGGGGTTAATCAGAGTCTCTTTAATTGATGGCAGGTGTGTACCCAAGAAGAGTGAATGTTGTAATTAAATCAAAAGGTGCTTCAACAAAGTATTAGTTTAAGGGTGTGCACACTTCTGTAACCAGCTTATTGTACATTTTTTATTTTTTATATAGCTAGCAATTGGTTCATCATGAGCTTGAATATAAACTGGTCACTCCTGAGGTTGATCAAGTTTTGTTTGAACAAGCAACTGTAGAACAACTGCAAGCTAATATTTTGTTGCCAGGCCAAAACGTCCTCAAATTCCAAGGCTGCCACTACTAGAATTTTTATCTCTTTTCTTAAAGTTGCTGCAAAGCCAGAACTGATTATATTAACTAATAAAGTATAAGGGTAAGCAATACCCCCAAAATGGGGATGCGTAGGTAACTTTCCTCAATTTAAAAATGAACTCTATGCATTTCACTGGCATAACTTTAGTATTTCTGAATGCTGGTGGAATGGTCTACAAGGTCTCTGCATTACAGACTATACAAATTAGGAGTTTACGTCATCTGTTTCTATTTAGTCTGTAAGAATGCTGTACAAGGCCCACAGCCAGAGATTTAGATGACCTATACCAGGAAAACCAGAAGCAGCTGGTTTAAAAACAAGTATTTCAGGTGTACTTCGTGATCTTGACTTCTGTGTACCTAAATGTAGGTGCAACAGTTACCATATGTTTTAATCAATTTTGTCATTTATACCATTTAGTTTTTTTTGTGTGTCAATTACTGTTTTTGTTTTGACCTCTTAGTACACAGTAAACTGCTGTAAACATTAGAAGCTGTTGAACATGTCACACAAGTGTGTGCAATGCACAACACTACATTTTGCCTTTCACAATGATCCACATTTTATGGAACCTGTAAATTCATTTGTCAGATGACATGATTCTAAAGACATGGTTTATTTTACTTTTTCATTTAATAACCAGTTAAGAGGGACAGCTTAATATTGTGAATTGCTATCTCATAATTTGGCAATGCAAACAGCCATCCAAGCTGATGCCCATAAGCCATACACATCTGGTATTATTGGAATGGGGATCATTCCATTCAGTACTGGCAACAACAATGTTGTATCTTTCGGCTTTTCCCGGTTAGGGGTCGCCACAGTGGAACTCCGGTCCGCTAATGATTGGCAGTAGATTTTTTACGCACAGAGTTGCCAGCCCTGACGCATAGCCTTCAACGAAGGTACGCCCATTCACGCATGTCTCCACACAGAAGACGCTTTAGCTGAGAATCGAACAGGACAACGTCTTACTGTGAGGCGACAATGCTACCGCAGCACTGGCAACAACAATACAGTATGAAAACAGCCTTTTATTTATTATTTACTTTTTTAATTTCTCCAAATCTTTTGGGTTTCTAATACAATGATGGGAATGTACCCCCCCCATTCCTAAGTCAAAGTATAATTAAAGTTCATGAAATTAGTATTGTTTCAATCTTTGATGTCAGCCAGAAGTGCTGTTCGCAGCACCTGCAAAGTGCCCAGTAACAACTCCGTCTGCAATCCGTATGGAGTTACATGTATTGGTAACATATCTAAATATGATTGTAGATTGTTTTTTACAAGACCTGTTGCCCTACTACTACTGGAACTGTCTGGGTATCTTTCTTCCACATTGCTCTTGTTTCTGCCTGCAAATCCTGCAAATGCTGGAGGGATAGGTTCCTGACCCAGAGACTCCCCAGTCTCTGGAATAGATTGCCCATACATGTCAAGCAGAGTGCCTCTTTGGACCTCTTCAAGAGGAACCTTGACGATTGGATGGGAGAAAGGAAATTCACCCCAGGGATCACGTCAGTCGCCCTGCTAGACAGGGGTCCAGGAAAGTAAATAATGTGGGAAGAAATAGCCAGGGAATTGTTATGGCTAGGCTTGTATAGGCCCTAGGGCTGATAGCCTAGTACCAACCTATGAACCTGACATTTTATAACTTTGTGTCTCTCTGTACATAAGACACTGTAGTCACCAGGTGCAGGGATTTCAATGATCAATGCTACTTTTGTCTTTTTTTCATGGACCACTATATCTTGTTTTCTTGCATATATCTTTTAAACTGTTGGTAATGGGTGATCCCATATGATACAGACTTCATAATTTCCTATGATGCTTTCTGGCTCATGTTTCCAGAGTTTTTCAGCTACTTCAATATTATAATGTTTGCACAATCTCCAGTGCAACAGTCTTGACAGATTATGCCTTTCAGTATATAGTCCTTCTGCTATTAGTACATCACAACCAGCAACAAGATGTACGACTGTTTCCAATTCTGTTTTACAAAACCTGCATTTGTCTGTTTCTCCCACATGTTCAATGGACTTTGTAAACTAAAGTGTATGGAGCCCACTATCTTTGGCTGCCAATATTAACCTTTCATCTTTTGGTTTGAATTTGCCTCTCCTTAACCATTCCTGTGTTCGATCCTGATCAACATGAGGTTCTTCCAGGAGTTTTCTATACATGCAACTATATTTACGCATTTTTCACATTTCTTGCCTTCTCACCTGATCCTTCACCTTATATTCTTTCTTTTGCTTTTTGGCACATTCAGCTGCTGCCTGATTTTTATCTACTTTTGGTTTGATTTCCATTCCCACTTGATGCTGATATGCTTCTGCTACGTTAAGAAGGGAAGTCATCTTAGACTTATTCTCCTCATGTTTCAAAACTTTCACTATGTTTGGATCTTGTGAGGTCAGCAGATATGTGTGCTGTCCCATGACTGCAGATCTACACACGTCATCAATTTCAAGGAGGCCCATACATCCTTCGGAAAGGGGAATACATAATCTTGGTATGCACTGATTTTTATAAATCATTTGATGAGCATGAAGTATCTGCCTTGTTTTCCTGTATTCTCCACTATGACTTTTAACAACAAATGATCCTTTATTCCATATAACCTTCTTTTATTGCATTTTTGTTCTATTGCCATAATTGAGTTTTCTTCTAAATGACTATAAACTCTATTGGCATCAATTCCAGTGTATAGTTTATACGTTGTCAGATGACAAGTTATTGGTCTATAATTGTTAGGGTAGTTTGCAGGTTCAATCAAGAAGGAGCATTGTTTTTCTTGTTGTTAGCCAGGTTGGTGTCTGTTTGGGGTGCGCATATAAATAGTTCTGCATCTGGGCCTGGGGCTTTCTAATAAGAGGCTTTTCTTAACTTTGTTTCAATCTCTCTGGCTGTTACGTCATCCCATTTCTCATCTTGTACCTTTTTACTTCTTATTCTTTTACTTCTTCTATCCATTTAGCATCTTTGTTATGTTCCACAGATTATTCATAAATACGTCTCCAAAGTACATCTATATTTCTTCTTTTTTGGTGGTCTTTCAATTCCTTTTACCTTGTTTCCAGTTCGCTATAAAACTTTTTTGGGTCATCAATAAATTGCTTATTTTGTACTTTTCATTATATTTATCTGTGTATCTTCTAAGTTTTTCTGCATGTGCTGATATTTTTAGTTTATTTGCGATAATGCATGATAAATCCTGATCCATTATAATACTGCGCATTGCTTTTATCAATTCCATCTTTCTGAGTATTTTTATTGAGCTGTTCCTTCTTCTATACTCTTCTAACAGTGACACTTCTTGTCATATTTGCTTTATACTGTAGTTTTCTTTGTTCGATACTTCCATGATGGTATTCAATTTCTCACAAGAAGATCCCAAGGTACGGCAGCTGCATGGACCAAACCAAGTAAATCAAACACAAAACAACACATCCAGCACTAAAGGGTGATAGAAATTCTTCAATTTTATGTGGCAGCTCCAAGAAATGGTATAAAATTAAACCATATAAGCAGACCGGTTTCGGCAAAAAAATAGCCTTCCTCAGTTCAACAACAATATACAGCACACACACAATGCATTTAAATAGTCATTCTAATTACAAAACAAGCATCTCTGAAACCAGTCTGCTTATATGGTTTAATTTTATACCATTTGTTGGAGCTGCCACATTAAACTGAAGAATTTCTATCACCCTTTTGTGCTAGACGTGTTGTTTTCTTTTTGGTATTCAGTTTCTCCCCTTCCTTTCCCTTACTACCCTGTGTTCTTGTGGTAGAATTTTATCTGTTATTAATTTAGCTGTACAGTAATATATCCTGTTTACTTCTGTTATATCACATGGATCTCTATGGACAGCCCTAATTACTTTGTTCATTTGCTCTATCAAGCTTCTAACTTTTTGAGTTTTATTGACCTTCTGCAGTCTATTTCTTTCATTGACCTTAATATGTCTATCTCTATTAAATAAAGCAACTCTTCTCTTAGCTTGTTTTCTTCTGAACTGAGGGCATATTTCTTTATTTTCCATTTCCTGCGGGCATTCTATAGATATAGTTCTATCAGCATCTTCCTGTGCCACAGCCACTTCAATTTCATCCTGTGCCATCCGTTGCTCTGTCATAGTGGAACTTATTGGCCTATCACTCCTCAACATTACCTGCAGAGTTGCCAAAGTTTCCCGTTCCCTCTCATGCTGTCCAACGTCAAGTGAATGTTTATACTGATTTCCTGTGAAAGGCTCCAAAATATCTTCGTATGGCAACTGACGTGTTGCTTCCTGTTCCACTGGTTTCTGCTTAATTTGTGTGTCCATTGGTCTTTCCTGCTGTGGTGCTTTCTGAGTTAGACTTTCTACACTGAATCCTTCACTTAGCAGGTGCTCCATAACCTTAGTTTCTGTTTCTTTAACTTCTCCATTACTAATCTTTGTTTCTGCTTTTTCTGTGTTTTTATTTTTGTATTGTAAAGTGTTACATATGTCTGGATTCCTTTGCCTGTATTTCTCTTTAAATATCTTTGGTGCTGCTCTTTTTGTTTTGATCAGTTTTGCTTTCTCCTTTGCATAAATATTACACCATATTAAATCTCTTTTTCTTTCCCATGTCCATAATTCTTCTTCAGAGGTCTCCTGATCTTCCTGTTTCTCCTTACTTTGAGGACTCATTCCATCATGCTGTGATGTAACCTGTTAGCCCTTCTATACCAAATCCTTCACTTTGCAGGCATTCGAATAACTTCATCTTCTATTTTTAACTTCTACTATACTAATCTGCTTTTCTACATTCCATCTATGTGAAATTTTTTATTGTGAAATTTTCCATATCTGAATGCCTTTGCCTCTACTTCTCCTCAAATGTCTTTGGCTCTGCTTTTTGTATTAATTAATCTGACTTTCAACTTTGTATAAATATTGCACCATATCAAATCTCTCTTTCCCATGTCCATATTTCTTTTTTTTTTACTTTTCTAAAATCACTTGTTTTTTTTGTTTATATTTTCAAACTTCCCCAGATGCTTCTTTTCCCACACAGATCAATGTTTCTTGGTCTATATCATGTTTTTCACAAATCTGTTGTATTAATGAATACACATTTTTATTTGAGGCTTCTGACAGTTTTTGTTGTGGAGGTATTGTTCTTTCCTCTAATTTCTCCCTTAATCTTTTTATGTATCTTGTGTCTGGAAATTCTGGGCTTTTTGCATAATAGTAACAATACATAATTTCTTTCTTATCCACAATACTCCGCTCTATCGTCTTTATGGCTCTTTTTTAGCCTATCAGTTTTTGTGATTTTTGTGGACTGTTACTTCCTTCTACAAAAGGGGAGCCCTTCCTCCCACTGGGCCTGGTCCCACTGTAGGAATATTTCCATATTTTGAGAATTCTACACTGTCATTTTTTCCAGTCCTGGCAACACTGCACCTACTAGGATTAGGCACTTTTTTATCCTGGGTCTTGTGCACCCAGCTATCTTTTTTAATCTTTGACTTACTTCTGGGGGACCTATTTTATATAGCATATATCATGGCCTTTTAGAAAATGACTTTGCTGATGTAATCATAATGGTCTTGAAAGTGCCACTGCAAACACCTTCCTTACCTGACTGACCAAGACCAGAACAACTGCTTCCTACAATATCCACAAGCCAGTGCAGTTTGTTCTGTCAAATTTTCAGGTTATAAAGCTGCCTAGAAAGTCTTAATTGCTTTTGTGCTACCAGTTCTTTGCATTATAAAAAAAGCTAGAAATTACACAAAGGAAACTTATACATCTCAGTACATGCGAAGGACCATTATTACAATGACAACAAACCATTTGAGACTAGGCATCAGTAGTCAGACTGCTGCAGAGACTTCAGATGCCTGTCTCTAAGCATATATTTGTAGAAAAGTTTTACTGCCGCAGGGATAATAAAACAGAAAGAGGAGGACATTCCTTTCTGTAAATAAGGTAGAAAGGCTGATATTAAATATCTATCAAACAAATTTCAAAACTGCCCTACATGGAAAAAAAAGCATCACATGCCAGTGAATCTGTTAAGGATTTTAAATCTAGAGTAATTCCAAATATCAAACATTTTTTTATTTTATATAAATATCTGATTGTGAATGATGTTGCCTACACAAATGACTTAAGATGCAGCAAACCTACTGGCCGATAAACTTAGCTATAACTTTACCCCTCTCTCCCCTCCACCTGTCCCTCAAGATGTACATAAAACTGGCTCACCTCCAGCTCTCACACAAGACAAAGTAAAAGTGCAATCAAAAGCTAAAAATACTGCATTGATGGGCACTAACAATATCCCTGGATGCTTGTTAAAAAGCATGAAACACGATTTAGCCACACTCCTCACAACAATATTCAATCTTAGCCGCCATACAGGTTTTGTGCCCAGCGAATAAATAACAGCTACAGTCATTACTCTGCATAAGGGAGGACCTTCTACAGACCCACAAGTCTGACCAGTGTCAAATGCAAAGCCATGGAAACATTTATTATGGAGCTAATCAATAAGGATATGGGGAGCCTCCAAACACTGGACCTATCTCAGTCTGAATTGTCAAGGGCAGGTAATGCTTAATCAACCTAGTGGATTTTTTGAAAAGGTCACCAAAGCAATGGATGTTAAAATGGTACACACCACATAACACAACCTGGCCAAAGCTTTTGATAATTCCCCACTCAAGCATAGTAGAAGAGCTAAATAAACTGGAAATAAACCCTATGTCACCCACTGGATTGTAAGCTGGCTCACACATGGGATGGAGATGATCAAATAGGGAAAGTTACCTCCACAAAAAGGCCAATCACCAGAGGAGCCCCCCAAGGGTTCTGTACTGCGACCTCTCCTGTTTGGCATCTACTATTCTAAAGTAAAAGCCGACACAAAAGGGCTCTGGTTGACTAAGTTTGCAGATGGCGCAAGCTAAGAGCAGTCACTGAATCACCAAATAACTTTGCCATCCTGCAGGAAGGTTTGTCCCAAATAACTAACTTATGCCAAAATCATGGACTGAAACAAAATGCCAAATTATACATTATTGTATCCTTTGGGAAGTCATCTACACCAGGGAATTACCACAGTGACAATACGCACCTAACAGTTGACCCAGTTGTTAAGGATTTGGGAATTTGCAGACACTGACCTAAATTTTGACCAACATGAATTTGTTGTTGTAAGAAAGTCCTTCTATACTGCACTGCAAAGAGACTGTGTCTAGATCTAGGGATGGCAGTGTCGTCCTTTACTCATCCCTCATTGGTCCCATCATTGAATAAAATGCCATCTTTGCCATGTATATGTCCAGAAGCATGTAATAACTGGAACACCCACATAGATAACCTTTACAAAAGGACATAAGGCCTAACCAACATATTCTTTATGGGCTTGACTCAAAGCCCTGTCATTACACTCGGTATCCTACACACTAAGAGGTGAGCTGCGTCTGGCATACAAGGCATCATCCTCCAACCCAGTACTGCACTGCAACTCAAATGGCATCAGAAATACTCAGTCTATGGATCTAAACCTATTCTTCAACATCAACAGAATGATTTGGAGGGACAGGTATATTTCACAGAGGATACCACTGCTGTAGAACTGATTCACCATCCACATAAAACAAAGTTCATCCCTGTCCATTTACTAGTACAACTTAGACCTATGGATGAGAAACAGAAAATGTTCCCTAGGACTGTTCCATGTACTATTAATGGACAGAGGTAACTCCTAGATGCTTTATCCTATGCATGAGTCCCCTCAAATTGTCTATGGTATGATCCCAGTTATTCTCCTTAGAAGAAATATACAGTTATTGACCATGGGATGGGTAAGCTCAATCTATAACCAAATGAGACAGGTTGTTTTGAGCACAATAAGGAAAACTGACTAGGCTTAAAATGGCCCACAAGGGCAGTTAGCCTACTACTTACCTATGAACCTATCAAATTGCTAACAGCAACTCACCCAAAAAAATCATGTCTGACAGTACATGCCAGCAGGACTATTTCACAGGCCTGTGATCGCTGGTAGTTTTGCAATATATAACAAAGGGTACTGATTGACAAAACCTCACATACATCCCTTTTATTACATACTATCTTGCATAAAGTGAAGTGAATGCAAATCTGTAAAATGGGGTGTGTCTCCAGTCTCCTGGCAACTTTGAGGTCAGCAAAGAACATTTAAAAAATCATGATAAAGAATAAAATGCAAGACCTTTAAACTCAGATGTTACAGTTGTAAGCCAGGACAAGGGGACCTACTTCATTGACCAGAACACAGAGGACTAAATATCTCAAGGACAAATTCCATTTTAGAAAGAAGGGCAAGTATAGTTCTCAGATGTCTGAAAGACATATCCGCAACTGTCCCTTTAAACTAAACTAGATGAGGGCATTACAGAAACAGCAGCAGTGCTCAAGCCACAGACAAGAAGAAACTGGAACAACAGAGAGAAATAAACAAGAACAACAAAGAGCATAACTGCAAACAGTCAAAGGAGGAGGATGGGGGACCTGCGGAAGCAGAGAAAGAATACTGACACCATCACAGAAAAAAAGAGTCACTGTTAATTGGGGCTGGGGTAAGAAGGTGCCTTGGTATAAACTGTTTAGGGGTAAAAGAGAGAGAAGAACAAATGGGAACTCAGAGTCTGTATAATGGGTGACATCAAATGAGAATTTACAGAGGAACAATCCCCTCCAAGAAAGTTTTAACTGAGCTGGGAGGGTCAGAGCACAGGGTAACCAGCACGCAGCTAAGGTACAGAAAGGGTTATAAGTACTGATGATTAGTAATCATATCTGTCCCCAGACACTTCAAAAGAACTGGATGAGACAATAAAGGAGAGGGATAAGAAGAAGTGAAGAGTTATATGCTTACATTAAATCAGTAGCTGTTAGGAGCAGACAGTGATCCAATCTCCACAGCAGTGGGAGTGGGAGTTGTCTGAGGTCTTGGATCATGAGAGGTTCAACCATCTGATGCAGGACTTAACCAGAAAGGCTACAATTTTGGATATGGTGCCAATCAAAGTGGAGGAGGTGAGATACGTCAAAGGGCAGGTGCCATAAGCCAAAAATGAGCGCAACAGTATATGGTTTACAATGGGGGCAGGTTAAGAAACCCAAGGGCAAAGATGACTTTGGGAGGGGCTGCATCATGTTAAGCCAGGGAAAAGGATTACAGATGAGTTCAAGAACTGGAATAAAACTCACAAGGTGAAAAAGCTAAGGAAACAGGTCAAGGATGGAATAGTCAAGAGTTGTGGACAGAGGTATGAGAAAGGGGTCAAAAGAGGGGAAAAGTCTAATGTGTTTGCAAAGCAAAGTTGCACTCACAATTTGCACAAAATATAGGCATATAGCAGGAGAATGGGTGAGAAGGCATAGGAGGCAAGCAGAAAAATGATAAACGGTGTAGGCAGCAAACGCAGAGATCAAAAGGGAGTTAGAAGGAGATGTTAAGAAGAAAAACAATTTTATGATACATTGTAGAAAGAATTAGAGACATCTAAACAGGCTGAGTACAGATGGGAAAGAGATCATAGATGATGGGTAATAAGCACAGGGACTAAAATATTCTGACAGTGTCCTCATGAAGGGCAGAGAGTTCAGGGTATCATGCTGTAAAGTAGCCAGGAAAGAATGAGGACAGTACTAGACAGATAGCAAGATGGGCTAACTGGAGCTACGGAAGCAGCTATCTGTCATAAAACAAGACAATGCACAGAGAGTTGAACAAGTACTCTGCAGAGTCTTCAAAATTCTGCTCAGTATGCTGGCATATCCTCTTAACGAGATCTTCAACAGATTACTTGCTAGCACAAAACTGCGTGAGCCTGATGAATGGAAGACAGCAAGAGCAGTAGCCCTTGGACAAGGAGGGCAGTATGAAAAATCCAGAACTAGATCTGATGATGTGGGAAAGCACCAGCTATGCCAGACAGAATAGATGTGTAACATATGCCAGCATAGGTAGCTAGAGTTTTGTAAAGAATTCTTTGTCATTTGTATAGATGCTTGTGTTGAAAATGCATTTGTAAAGCTGTTTGTGTTAAAAATGTACCAACAGTGGGCCCTGCTGGACAGAAAAGAAATACACCTGTATGTCAGACCATATTGTAACTGTTGAAATGAATATATTGTAACAGAGGATACTTGAAGAGAAGAGGTTAATCTCAGTCCAGCTAACTTTGAAAAATAGTCTAAAATTAAATTACCTGGTTTAGGCCACCGTATCTTACAGTTCTGATTGCAGCCAGAGATGAAATATCTGTAAAAAACAAGACTAGGAATCCTACTGTATTGTCCTTAGGGGTGAATTAATTGCTGCCTTGGAAATGGCAGGAATTTTGAAATGGTTTTATAGCTTCCAGATGCTTACACATCTCAGGAAAGTTCTATATGTGTGTATGGAACCACATATGTGCTGAATTCTGTTTCTAGTAAAGGGGGGTTGTGTAAGAACCAAAAGTCAGATGACCAGGTGTATGTGATATTCTATAATCCAGCACTGAAATGATGATTTAATACTAGATGAGACAGAAGTCTTAGGGCAGTCTGTTTTTGAAACCTGACAAAGAAGGAAAGAAAACTCACCCACTTCATTTTGCCTTGCTTTAGTAAGTAACAAGGGAATAGTAATTATTTAGATCAGTCAGGAAGATATAGTGAGATTAGTTATGGAGTGTTTTTGTGGATCTGTGTGAATCTATCTGTGTTACTTTTAATATTTCCTATGATGAAACTCATGTTCATTGTAAATAGATATTTAGTATTTTCATGTTCTTTTGTTATTTATTATTAAATATATTTAAACTTTTCATTGTTTTAGAGAATATTTTAACCTTTGAGAGTACTTGTATTTATTTGGTGACACTGCGGCCATTCCTGAAAGCTTTGCTGCATTGGTCAAACACTATCATTTGTATTAGCATTAACTCTACTCTGTATAATTGGGTACCCTTGTAACAGCCTTAGAGCAGCTGGCTTTGGAGTGTTCTGGTGGCAGTACCCATGTTATAGTCTGGGCAGAAGGGGGCATAGCTGATAAATCTGTGCCAGCCTTTCACAGGGGTGTGTGTGTGTGTGCACGCGCGTGTGTGTGTGTGAGAGAAAATCAAATCTCAGTGTGTGTGTGTCAGCTACTTAGAGCAGGGACACAGAGCAACAGTTTCACAGAGAGGGTGGTGGAGGACTTGGCTTGAAACACTCGTCTGAGGACTCAACTCTACAGTGGGGAGTGTTATTGGGGGCCTGAAGAGTGATGGGGAAACCCGGCCCCCGGACTGTGTTCCCTGTGTGCTCTTAAGGGAAATTGTGTTTGGTGCAGAGAGGTGCATCTGAGAATACTGTATGGATCTATTTCTGTTCCAAGTGCACATCCCTCACCAGTGTCAGTGGTGGGATTCAGGCTCCTTGATTACTGGCCCAGAGAAGGGATTTCACACTACAAACCAGTAACTTAACAACAGACGCTAGGAAAGTAATGGGAAATCCTGAGAACACAAAGACTGGTAGTCTTCCTTAAGAGCAGCAATTTCCAAGACAAGAACCAACATGTGTTTATGGCCATAAGAAGTTATCACTTAAGCCTGGTACAAATTTACAACTGAGCCATTAAAGTTCTACACAACAGACTGCCAGGAGACAAAGTGTAGTTAAGCAACGCCTCTGATGTAACTTCCACACAGACAGCTGCAGGGAAAACATCAAGGGCTGGGAGCAAAACCACGAGGAAACATGAAACAAGCACGGTTGGATGTAGCACACAGAGTTAGGAAAGGGAAGTTTCCAGGAACAAGGGAACTATGAGACAGTTCTGCAAGGACTGGTGCTGGATTCAGTACTCCACAATGTGTTCATTTCAAAAGTCATCTGTGGGAAAGAAAGAACAGAATCAAAACATCTGTATATGACTCAGACAGGTGTAACTGTGGAGAATGGGGGCAGAGTCTAATGAAGGATTTGGATAGGTTGATTCAGTAGGCAGAAAGCAGCAGCTGAGGTTCAATGCAAACAAATGTAATGAACTGCACTGCACCTGGGCCAAACTAACCCTGATATGAACTATTGAGTAAGAGGAGTGGAACTAATAACAAAACAGCTTGAAAAGGACATGTAGGTTATGATCAAAAACAGACTCTAAGATCTGCAGCAGCAGTGAGCATATGACTGGGAGATGAATGTAAACATGCATTTACCCTAAATAAAACATTCCTGTAACCCCTATATCAGATCTTAACTGTGTCACTTTTACAAATTCAATGAACCTAAGCATGTAATAATTTGAGTTGTAAATACTTAACCATTCATAATATTCATGTAAACATAACTACTTTGGTTATTTTTTGTAAATACAGCTGTCTTCTGAATTTTGCCTCAGTATGAATGTACCATGGTAACATAAATATTTACTTCACTACAATTCACTGCTGTTGTCCCTGCCCTCCTTTGTTAACAAGGCACCAAGACACTTTTGAGGCATCAACTTAGTTGTAAAATAAAAATAACACCTTTGGAAGTTCAAGAAGCAAAGAAGCAATGTTCTCATTCTACAAGTCTATGGACATGCCACAGCTGAAGTACTGCACGCAGTTCTGAAGACTGTGCAGAAAGTTAAGTGATGAGGATCATACTGAAGACGGAAAACAGAGGAGGGCCACCAGCAGGGCAAGGGGAACAGAGGGAGTATGAACAGACAGGAAGGTACAGTTGTGTAATCTAGTTACCATAACTGAAGAAGTTTGAGTGCAGTCACTATTAGAGTCAAAACCTTAGGGAACTATGCTGGAGGCGGAGGTCCAATATTCAGACAGACTTTCAAAGCTATGCAACCTTCGCCTCTCAATCAGGCTGATGTAATTGTACTCTGGACATTCTCAAGTACTTGGGTATAAAGGTGGTGTATGCCTGGCCATCTTTTTTCTTTTTGCTCTCACCAGCCAGAACTGGTATGAACACCAGTGGTAATACATATGCACACCAGAGGCAATGCACAATTGTCTGGTCTGTGATCCAAAGGGACTGCACTATTCTGAGCAACAAGATGCAATGCAGAGAAAAAATGAAACACATGGAAAAGGACTGAGGGGAGAATAAACAGACACTCACCCTAGAACCTGAATCTCACAGTTTTGGACAATATGGTGACAGGGATTCAGGACTGTCAAAGTGACCACACCCAACCATCTGAAATTATGCTGTCTTCACAATTGTACTGTGTTTTTTGTGGATAACACTGTTATGGTTATAACATCTTTGAAGACTACCAAAGCTGAAAGCCTCTGCATGTAGTCTGCTTTTTTACAGAGTATATTGTGGAAGGCAATATGCCCTTCAGGATGGGCAAGGTAAACCAAGTTCTTAAGCATACAGTCTTAGGTTCATAGACTAGTACTAGGCTAACTACCTTTGTGGGCCATTTTAAGCCTAGCAAATTACCCTATGTGAGAATCAAACCCTGCACCTTTGGCTTATAAGGCAAACACCTTAACCATTATGCCAACCTCCCACCTATCTTTAGGGAAAAGTGACAATACTGGCTACTTCTAAATTGCTCTGGCAATAACTCTATTCAGGAAAGCAGTTTTACTAGCTGTGGCCCTAGCAGGGTGCTAGCTGAGTTTGCCCTGTAATGACTTCCAATGGGCTTTGTGACAAAAGTTAAGCAATAAGGCCCGACAGGGTGTGTGTTAATGTGTAATTAACGCCCACTCAGGGCACAGAGTGATTGTTATGAGGTCCAACGCTGCAGGCGGAGGGCCTCTACACCCCTGGAAGGGTGTTAATTATGCATTAACACATACCCCATAGGGCATTATTGTGCTTAGAGAATGGGCTCTTTGCAAACTTGCTGTTTTATTTACACACACACACATATATATACATATATATATATATATATATATATATATATATACACACACACACACACACACATATATATATATATATATATATATATATACACACACACATACACACAAATACATATATATTTTTTGGTTACTATATATTTTTTAGTATATTTTTGATGTAAAATAGTTCTTCCACCTATTGTTTCAAAATTGCTGCAGTATATGTTAATGGTGTTAGAAGAAACACGTTACATCCAAAATATAACATTTAAAATATAACCAGGTTATTTATTTTTTGGTCCCTTACTCCTAAATAATTTGGTTTGCAGTCACTGGAGATTGAAATATAGGCTTTATCCAGATTTCTTCAGCTGAAAGATGCAGAGGTTTGCAAACCTCTTTACTGCTGCCAGTAGTCATCTCAGGCACAGGCGCGCACACACACACACACACACACACACACACACACACACACACACACACACACACTCCATACCTCTCAACTTTCCAGATTTTTGCCTCATATTTTTGGTTGTTCCTCATAAAATTTGTGGTTTTCTGGCAAATCACTGGGATGATCTGAACAATGACGTCACTAAATAATGACTTACATTTGAGTTTCAGATTTCAAATCTTTCATAAAATGCATGCCAACGAAAACCCTGTTATTCTAGCAACTTTCTAAGTTTATAAGAGCAATATTTAAAATCCATCCCTAATTTCAGCCTTTTGTTTCACCATTTATTTGTAGCTCTATCCAGATTTCTTGTGTCGAGAGGTACACAAAGATGTTTTGTGATGCTGGCAGGGATGACCTGATTGCTCTCTCTTCACTCTCTCTCTACCACACACACACATTCTCACTCTCTCTCTCTCCTGCTTTCATGCACACATTCACTCACACACATATACAGCAACAAAAACACACATACACACGATCATATCTCTCTCTCTCTTACTTTCATAAATGCGTACACACTGTCTCGCTCTCACACACATGCTTTTTTTGCACTCACTAAACAGCAGAAGTGCTGCTTAGCGAGCGTAAAATAGTAGCTTAACCAGTCTTTCTCTCACACTCATACACGCATACACTTTTCACACACAAACATATACACTTGTTTTACTTTTATTTTTACATTTGCTAAACAGCAAAAGTGCTGCTTAGCGAGCGTAAAATAATGGTGGCCATTCAGTTTTCTCAGCCTGAGCTCCACAGCAGCTTGATATGCTGCCGTGAAGTGGCAGACAAGTTTTTCAGTGGGCATTACTTGTACATTAACACCCTGCTGGAGAACGCTCGCTCTCCAATCAGGGTACTGATGTACAGTAAGCCCATTCTCTAATACAATTTACTATTCAGTTGGAAATGATCAGTCTGGAATCAGTTATCCCTTTCATAATTCCAACAAAAGAGACAGAGTGCTGTTTTGACCTTTAAAATTCTTTAATTTTGTTCATAGAGTACCTCAGTTATCTGCGCATGTACAGAAGAGTTTAGGATTCTCTCCCCAGTGTTCTGAGGTGTAGGCAAAAGGTAAGTGAACAACCTCATTCAGTGCTTCATCTTTAATCACCTTATGCATAAAAGAGAGGTTAGTGCGTGCACAAGGTAACCTTTGTAAAAAAATAAGGAAGGGTTTATTTTCATTTATCTTTTTTATTCTGACCAGGTTAGTCTCACTAGGCTAGTGGCTATTTTCAAAGAGACCAGAGGTTGTATTTAAACTACTAGGAGAAATCTGGACAGGGCATCACGGGAACTTCCCTATGCTTTTCAACAGGTGTTATGGGATCTTTTACATTCACCTGAGCTACCTCCAACTCAAGTAGATGAGAACTCAGTTTAACATCTCATCTGAAGGAAGACACACTCAGAAATGCAGTATGAGCACCCAATCCATGTGGTGTAGGAATAACCAAAGAGTGATATGCTACCTGTTGTGCCAGTGACACTGAACATCAAGGTATGGAGTGTTGAGGCTCTCCTGGCTGATATGACTGCTGTCAATAAAACTGTTTTAGAAAGACAATAATTTCAATGAAACAGAATCAGTTGGTTCAAAAGGGGAAAACTCAGCTTTTTCCAGGATTTGGCTGTGAAGACTAAAATGAAACTGCCCTTTAAGAACTATCTGGAGGTGGTCTTAATCACAGGGGGCACAGTTTAAGGGTAGACAAGATGAAGCTTTAATAAGGTACATGCTACGCCTGCAGAGAAGAGCTCAAACAGATGCTGCAGAACTGTATGCATAACGGTCCCTTACATCAGCTGCCTGTGGATCCCTCCTCCACTTCTGTCCTTTGTGTTCACAGTGACTCCATATTTTACTGACAATTTTGTCCATATCACAGAATGACTTTTTGTTTTTGTGAGAAGGCCCTCAACACGTTCTTCATGTTGTTCAGTGTTACAGTCATAACCATTGGGAATTCTGCTGCAAGCTGAGGTCTGAAGACCAACCGCACGTTAAAAAGATGAACAGGCTTCCCCCTCAGCTGGTCTGGTGTTTTGCCTAGGGTGGCCTAACATACGTGATATTAAGGAGTGGAGGCTCAGCCATCTTTAGTTCTTTCTTGTGGTGTTTGCCAGATGCACACAACACCATTTCCTGAAGAAAATGTGTAAGCTAGTCCGTCAGGTCTAGGTCACAACAGACACTTAGTGCAGTAAGTACCCGACCAAGAGCACTTTTATTCACTTTTTTCTATTCAAACATCTGGTAGTGTTTAAAAAAAATGTGTAGATGTCTGGGTCACTTGAAAGTATTGGGTATGACTGCCATTATTAAGCAAAGCAAGTATACTTGGAAATACCAGACATTCTTTAAAGATTGTCACAATCACTGCACTTGTTGACAGCTAAAACACAACTGTGCTACAATGGCTGCATGTATGCCATTCATTGTTGCTCCCTGGCAGTATAAAAGTACTTTTTTTATGGAAAGTGTCGCAGACCCATGGAATAAGCTATCAGAATGTGCACTGGAGAGAGAGAGAGAATCCACAAAGATATTCAAGACGGTATGGAAAGGTGAAAATACAGGAAGATATGTAATGTTAAATGCACTTTAAATGCACTTCAAAGGCACATTACATTTTTTTATCTACACCAGCCAGCATGTAAATACTATGTAATATTGCTGACAACCTACAATATGGATAATAATGCATTGTGACTTTGCTAACACAATTAGGCACAATATTATCCAGGTATCATTAACTCTAAAAATGGGTACTTAAAGCAGAAGCACCTGTTTCAGATGACTGCATGTCTGCAGTTCATTGTTGCACACTAAGCCTTTTCATGTCCAAATATACCTCTGTAGTTCTGCACTGTGCAAATGGCCAATACCCTACTTTTCATTCCTTTCCAGTCTCAGGGACTCTAAGTGATTAAAAACATCAATGCAAGCTACACCCACATTAACATATAACTGAAAGGTAAATCTGAGACAAGAAAAACATATATATCACTTTCATAAAACACAGGAGTAAATCTGCTCGGGAGTGTTTAAGGGATAATAATACTTCTGCTTCAGCACAGATTGGGAAAGCACCTGTCAGGGTGAAATGGTAGGGTTGTATTAGCTGCCAGTGTAAACGGAGAGATAAATGCTTTTATTTCTACTAATATAGACTGCAACCACTGATTTTGTTCAGCATGGTCCACATTTTAAGGTGAGCCAGAATATAAACCACCCTTTCCTTTTTACTGGTTAAAATAGCAGCTATGCTAGGGAAAATGGGATACAGACAAACAAAAACAAAGCATTCTTTAATACAGGAATCTTCACAAAACTCACATGGCTACTGCATAAAATGCATGTTTTTGGAAGAAGAAATCACTTCATTAAGAAAAAAATCATAGCTTACTAGTTCTTCCTCAAGGAAACAAAAATGAATACATTACTAATTAATTATTATTTTGGTAGACTGAAAGATAAACAGGGCTGCATGTGATTACAAAAGTTCCTGTTACACAATTAAATGAGAATTCTTCCTTGAAGCGTGATTAGCCTAAATAAAATCCTAATGCTTAAATCAGTGGTTCCCACTCCTCCTGTTAATGAGGGGAATGGGCAAGGACATTTTAAGAGGGATTAGTAACCACCCATGAAAACAAGAATGATGACTCAGCCTGCTGTAAACTCAAACACAGGATACCTTCATCAACTGCACAGCACTGAGGGAAACCAAAGTGAAATTAAGAAAAGGCACTGGAAGCAAGAACACTTTTGCCCAGTTTGGGGTCACATGACAGGAAATTACTTACTTACCAAATATGTTTTAACTTAGGATACGAAATGTTTTAACACTTTGAATTATAATGATATGAAGATATATTGCAAGAAAATACAATTTTTATTATTTCAGAAGTTTGGTTGTATTAAACACACTTTTTTGTATATAAATACTTGTATAAGCCATGCCAGGAGTCATGTTTCATATAATCATGCTGTATTGCATTAACTGATAATGTGGTGATGTACAAGGTGTCAGAATAATAATTTTACTTAGCTTCAAAACACACTGCATTTTCGCCCTACTTTGATGACAGAAACGCAGTGTTTTGAAGCGTTCACGCTAATAAAGAATTGTTTTTAACTTAAATAAGTTGTGTTTGGTTGCTTGCCTTGTTGTGCCAGGATTATTTATTGATATTGTTAAATGTCCCATAAGGTCTGCAGGAATTATTTTGGAGTTTAGTACAAAACACTCAAGCACACAGACCAGAAAAATCTCTTCATCGGTAAGCCTCATGTTTCATACAGGAGTTGGGGGGGGGGGGGCAATAAGTTAATCAAAAATCACACAAGAAGTTGTTAAACATTTATTCCAGAGTAATCATTTAATTTTAAAATGATTTTAATTGGATTAAACTCTCCAGAAAACTGCTGGTATTGACAAAAAATAGAAGTTATGTTCTTACCATAACGTTCCATGTTAGTTGTCTTCTTCTCACCTTCTTCTTGCTGGATGGGTTCGGAGCCGACCTCGGCTCCGACTCGGCCACTCTAAAAGCTCGAGAGTTGGTTCCACCGGCTCGAGGCTCCTCTTATATCCCACAATGCTAGGCGTGAGTTACCTCAGATCTCGTTTGTAAGCTAGGCCCAGCCTATAGTAGTAATGGAATAATTAGTAGCAAAGTCCACCTCTATAAATAAAGGAAAAAAGAAGGGTGACCTACATCCTGATCCAGGAAATATGCACAGCAGAGCATATACCTAAGTACAGAGGTGGTAGAAAGAGAGGTCACAATCACAACTCCTCTAGATCTGTCCAGGCCAGGGGCAGGAGGGTGGGGCAGAAGAAGGCGAAGAAGACAACTAACATGGAACGTTATGGTAAGAACATAACTTCTATATGTTAAGTTGTCTATCTCGCCTTCATTCTTGCTGGATGGGACCGTCCCTAGCACCTTGTCCCGGTGGCCTAACGGAACAGACTCCTGAGAACAGTGGAACCAAAGTTAGCTCTATGCCTAGAAGCTAAATCCAACTTATAATGAGAAATGAAAGTGTGAGGAGTAGCCCAAGTAGCCGCTGCACAAATGGTGTCAATAGGCAGTCTGTCTTGGAAGGCTAAAGAAGTAGCCAAAGCTCTGGTGGAATGGGCCTTAGGTTTATCAGGCAGCTTTTGGTGTCTAATTTCATATACAAGGGAAATCAGAGATGTTAGCCATCTAGATAATGATACCTTTGAAACTGAAAGTCCCTTTCTGCCTTCTGCATAGGAGACAAACAGCTGGTCAGATTTTCTGAATTGTTTTGTTCTATCCAAATAGTACCTCAACTGACGATGAACATCTAGCCAGTGTAATTTTTGTTCAGACCTATTGGAATATTCTGGAAAAAAGACAGGGAGGTCAATGCTTTGATTTAGATTTGATGTCGAGACTACCTTAGGCAAAAAGGACGGGTTCGTTCGTAAGGATACCCTGTCCTTATGAAACAATATATAAGGAGGTCGACAGCTGAGTGCTTGAAGTTCTGAAACTCTTCTAGCTGAAGTAATAGCTACCAGAAAGAGAGTCTTCCATGATAGCAATTTTAAAGAACAGGAGGCTGCAGGTTCGAAGGGGAAGAATCAAAGAAGTAAGAACTAAATTTAGGTCCCAAGGAGAAGGAGGATTTCTTATAGGAGGTCTGAGAAGAAAAACTCCTTTCAAAAAGGCTTTGCAAAGCTTGTGGGACATTAAGGCAGACTCAGAAATACCCACATGAAAGTTAGAAATAGCTGCCAATTGAACTTTAAGAGTAGAAGGAGATGAACCTGCATGGAAGAGTTCAGCTAGAAATTCAAGGACTATTTGGATGGAAGCAGTGAAAGGATCTATGTCCCTTCCTTGAGCCCAATATGTGAAGCGTTTCCACTTACTCAAATAAATCTTCCGAGTGGAAGATTTATGGGAAGCTATCAAAATATCTCGAACGGAGTGAGATAATTGAGGAAGCCTGGCTAAGGTTGGAACTGGAGGAACCAAGCAGTGAGGTTCAGAGAGGGGAGGGAGCGATGTAACTGACCCGACTGATGGATCAACAGATCTGGAACTAGGTCCAGATGCCACAGTCGCTCCAATAGAAATTGATGTAGAAAGGGGAACCACACCTGTCGAGGCCAATAAGGAGCAATGAGGATCAATGAGGCCTTCTGAACGATAGCTTTCTGTATCACTTGAGAGATTAGTGGGAAGGGAGGAAATGCATACAGAAGTCCCCGGGGCCAAACTTGGACTAGAGCGTCTCTGCTGGGTTGGCCTGGTAAAGGGAATAGAGTGAAAAATTCTCTGCACTTGCTGTTTTGGGGAGTAGCAAAAAGATCGCAGCAAGGCTGACCCCACTTGAGGAAAATTTCTCTCACAACAGAGTCTTTCAGAGACCACTCGTGAGGCATGAGAATAGCTCTGCTCAACTTGTCCGCAATTTGTTTGGACTTCCCGGGGATGTGCGTTGCTATCAGAAATCGCTGAGAAGAAATCGCCCATTGCCACAGTCTGAGTGCTTCTCGACACAGGGGGTATGACCTGGTTCCGCCTTGTTTGTTGATGTACCACACTACAGACATATTGTCTGTCTGGATTGCAATCGTTCCCAAGGGAAGAGAGTCTTGAAGGGCTTGCAACGCTAAAAGCACTGCTCTCATCTCTAGAACATTTATGTGCAAGTGGCATTCGTTTGTTTGCCATGTGCCCTGGACCGTCCTGCCCTGATAATGCCCCCCCCACCCGATCAGGGAGGCATCCGTTGTCAGAGTAGCAACCGGAGGGGGTGGAACAAAGGGTCTTCCCAACAAGAGCTGAGGGGAAGACATCCACCACATGAGATGATTTCTGCACGCCTGCGTGATCATAATGGTGTGAGACATTGGAAGTTGCTGGTATGACCATTGTGTGAAGAGCATCCATTGAAGGATCCGCATGTGGAATCTGGCTAACGGAAGCAGAGGTATGGCCGCCGCCATAATCCCCAACACCTTCAGAACTAACCTGGCTTTGATTCTGTTGTTGTTGAAAAGGAGTGAGACCAGTTTGTGAATGTCTGCTATTCTCTGATGTGTTAGTCTCGCAGACATGTCCACTGTGTCCAGATTTGTGCCTATGAAAGTAATAGCATGACAAGGCGACAAAACAGACTTTTCGCAATTTATTGAAATGCCTAACTTTTGACAAATGCGAAAGGTATAATCTCTGGCCACCAGAAGGAGATGCTTGGTGGGAGCTGTGAGGAGCCAGTCGTCCAAATATGGAAACACCTGGAATCCTTGTCGCCTCAGGTGAGAAGCTACCACTGCCATGCATTTGGTAAACACCCGGGGGGCAGTGGTGAGACCAAAGGGCAGGGCCCTGAACTGAAAATGACTGGTTCCCAGCCTGAAGCGGAGGAATCTTCTGGAGCGTCTGTTCATTTTATGTGATAGCACGCATCCTGAAGGTCTATAGAGCACATCCAGTTTCCTTTGCCCAAAAGGGGAAGGATGGATTGCAGCGTGACCATCCGAAATCTTGTTTTCTTGACTGATCTGTTCAAGATACTGAGATCCAAAATTGGTCTCCAGTCCTCTGTTTTCTTTGGAACTAAAAAGAACCTTGAGTAGATTCCGGATCCTTGCTGGTCTGCTGGAACTGGCTGAATTGCTCTTTTTGCAAGCAGTTTTGAAATTTCCAAAACCGCTAGATCCCTTTGAGCGGGTGGAACATCTGGAAGGGATTATTTGATTGGTTTGGAATGCGAAGAAAGGGGATAGAATAGCCTTCGGAAATGATGGACTGTACCCATTTGTCTTGAGTCAGGGATAGCCAGGCTTCTGGGTACAGTGACAATCTTCCCGACTCCCTCGGAAGGTGGGCAGTCGGGCAACACCTCAGGGATGCTGAAAGGGCTTGTCAGAGAAGGCTTCCCGATTGCCCTGGTTCTGCGGACCCCCCCTGCCCCTAGGGCGACGTCTACCATTATTATTCCCGCCTCTGCCTCTGGCGGGAAAACGACTCTGTGCGTCAGGCGAAGTCCCTTGAGATTGTTTACGGAACCACATCTTTCCACCTTTCTGGCCTTTGGGGTAAGGCCTAGAAGGAGTAGAAAAACGGACTCCGACGGCAGAAAGGGTCTTGCCATCAGTTTCGCACCTAGTCAAGGTTTCTTTCACTTGAGGACCAAAGAGAGATGATCCATCAAATCCGGAGTTAGTGAAAGACGTCTTGAAGGGGTCCGCAAAATTGCATAGCCGCATCCAGGCATGCCTACGTAAGGCCACACCTGTCCCTGCGGCCCTACTCGCTCCATCAGCCGCGTAAGAAAGAAGGCGCATGGAGGAGTTGGTTATGGAGTTAAGGGTAGCCAGCTGTGTGTTCATCTTATCTTGAAAACCCGCAGCTGTAGGGTCCTTTAACATTTCACTCGCTTCTTTGATCAAGTCCCTTTGAAGACGAGTAAAATGGCATAGGTAGTTCAGCTTAACGCATGGTAAATGTCGCTGACGAGAACATCCGCTTCCCATACCTGTCCATGGACCTAGATTCCTTGTTAGGTGGATGGACAGGTACTGAAGGATCAGCTAGCTCCTTCTTAGTGGCAGCAGCTACCACCATAGCATCCACAGAGACTCCTTTTGTCAAGAACTGTCTGTCTGCTGGTGCCGTTATGAATTTGGAGGGTCTCCTGGGAGTGGGGTCCACTGAATCAGGAGCCGTCCATGCCTTCTTAGCAACCACCTGCATGAGGGGGTCAAAGGGGGGGGACACCCAGGAGGTGGAAGGGCGAGAGCCAAACACCTCAAGATACACAGATTCATCCTCCGAAGGGTTGAGGGCTGGCCAATTTCCCCTCTGCTTCAGGATCTCTAGAATGTCTGCAAATGAGACATCTTCAGAAGGGGAACAGGGGGAACCCTCAGAATCATCTAAATCTGTGTCAGATGTGATGGACTCAGGTGAGTCAATGTGTTTCCTCTTACACTTCCTCTTCCGAGGGGGCTCTTCTGCCAAATCAGGAGAGGCCTCGGAAGAGGATGAAATCCCCACAGGGGGTTCCTGAGGAGCTGGCTCTCTGTGGTCCGGGATGAGGGAGTGAGTCGACTTGACCTGAGGCACCGTAGAGGGAGGGGCGGACGGAGCCGACTGTGGAGTAGAGCCAGGCTCTAACACACTCCGCATGACCTCGAATGCACCCCTGACAGGCAAAGCCAGAGGTCCATGCTCCGAGAAGCTAAGAACCTCCCTCGGCACCGACAGTGATGGCTCCGAGGCCGATGTCGGAGCCGAACTCACCAGCGCCGAAGCACCGAGAGGGAGAGGGGGGTCGGACAAGGGTCCGATGCCACTCACCCCCCGGAAGCCGACGAGGGAAGTCCGGCGCCGAGATTCTTCCAAGGAAGAAATCGGAGCCGACGACGGAGCCAAAGACAATTGTATCGGCTCCGCCGCTATCACAGTCTCGGTTCCGACGCGACCCGGCTCCGAGCTCAAGAGAGTCGAAGGAGGAATATATTGATGGACAGGGGCAGGCATCGACTGATGAGTCGGGCTCTGAAGCATCTGGGCCAGTGCCTCGGACTTAAGAAGTCGACTCACTACCCTCTGAAGGTCATGATCCGACAGCCTCGATGACCTAGAGGAGTGAGATCTTTGGCTCCGTTCAGACAGCAGGGGAGATCCTGGAGCCGAATGAACGGAGCCAAGGGATGGTGACCTGGACCTCTTCCTAGTTGTCGGCTCCGAAGGTCTGGTCGGAGCCGACACGGAATTTAATACCTCGGCTCCAGCCGGAGCCGAGGGAACCACAGAAACTGTGGACTGAGACTCATCGGCTCCAGCCGGAGCCAATGTAGGCAGAGGTTTAGAAACCTTAGGTCTCGGCTCAGTTGTCGGAGCCGAAGACCTAGATGCCTTAGAGGGCTTCCCTGTAGACACAGAAAGGGAATCCTCTGGCTTGAGTAAGCCCCTTAAAATTAACTTATTTTTTCTTTCCTGCAGGACCCTGGGGCTGAAGCCATGGCAAACAGCACAGGAGTCCTGCAGGTGCAAAGGTCCCAGACAGTAGACACAAGAAGTGTGAGCGTCTGTCAGAGACATTTTCTGACAGCACGCATCACACTTCTTGAATCCGGAGACCTTTGCTTCTTTAGACATCTCAAAAGGTGTAATCACACACACAGTCACAAACACACTGATTACACCCTGTCTAGTTTAACTTAAAATAAAACAACTAACTAGGTTTTTTAAATTAAGAAAATATAACACACACACTCCACTAGGGAAAGAAAAAGGCCTGTAGGCCCAAGGGAAGAACTTAAAGTTCTTGTGGGAAAAAAACAGGAATTTTTAAGAAAGGGGATAAGAATTCCTCTAAACTAAGGGAAATAAGTATAAATATTAAAATTAAAGGGGTTTTAATACACTAACTTTACAAGAAAAGTCACTTACCAAGAACCGGTAGAAAACCAACACCTCGATCGCTGTAGCGGCAAACGAGATCTGAGGTAACTCACGCCTAGCATTGTGGGATATAAGGGGAGCCTCGAGCCGGTGGAACCAACTCTCGAGCTTTTAGAGTGGCCGAGTCGGAGCCGAGGTTGGCTCCGAACCCATCCAGCAAGAATGAAGGCGAGATAGACAACTTAACATTGGTGCACAAATGCTGAAGCAGAGCTTCACTACAAAACTGATGGACAACTCAATTTTCAATCACAAAAACGTTTTTCTGGAAAGACTGCATAATTAACTTCACATAAATGACTTAAAACTAGGTTCTACATAGTTATCTGAAGTTGCTTCCCAATATTCGTGGGGCTTATAAAAACAAGAAAATGCTTGCAACAGTACATGACTGCTGAATTTACTTACAAATATCCAAGTTTTAAAGTTGTTTCAAGCTAATGTCATTAAACAATAGTGCTTATAGCATTTTTTCTTCATAATTTCCTCATCTCTTACTTGCACTGTCCTCAAAGCACCCACATTAGATATTGCACAAAATTCATCATCAGTGGAAGCCAATTCCTGCAACTCTACAGAAATCTTTCAGAACTGTATTTAGCAATTATTTTCTCAAGTTATGACTACTGCTGTTTGTAAAGTGAACAGTCCAAGCTGCATTACACATTTTATTTTTAATGGCATCTGTCCCATTCGTTTAAATAATTCTACCGAGAAAACAGATGTAAGTAAATATCAGTACTGCAGAATTGGTGGCATTATAAGCAATTTACATAATCAACTACAAACAGTTCTTATATCAATTAGCATTTTTAATCTGCTTTCATCAAATTATTACAGGATTATATCTGGCAATTCAATATGTCAGTTACAATCCTGAAAGCATGTAGGTTACTACTACTTTTAGAGATCAGTTCATGAATTAATACAGTCACGCAGCATTAGTCTGTTTATTTTTGTTTTTTGCCTTTGAGGTCCCACATGCTGTAGATCAGAGTGTAAAGTGTGTGCAACATCTTTAAGAAGCATGCTTGGCTGTACGTGCACATATAAATCTCAGACACGTGCAATCCCTACTGCCATTTCGAAGGAGCAGCCAGATAGTGAGCATGTATGATCATAGTTGTTAGTTTGTGTATAAGTTACTTAAGTTAGAGTCAGTAAGCCTTTATAATGATGTGTTTGTATAAAATAAAGCTCTTAAACAGAACCCACGGAGACTCTTTTATCTTGTCCTACACATGAAAACGACAACGGCAAAGTCTATTCCCAGTAGAGGAAGGTCAATACAGAAAAGCTCTGGGCATTCCAGTTTTACTAATAAAAAGACACAACATAAATTCCACAAAAAATAAATGCACAGAGATATACAGGCAGTACATTTCATTACTAGAAATGAAAATACAACATTTTATAAAATACGTGCATTAATGCAAGCACAAGTGTAGGAGTTTACACACTTCGTTCCTATTTGATTACAAGTTGTTTCCTGATGCATCATTGCTGCTGCAGTCATAATTCAATATAAATCTGTATTAATGAGTTTATTCAAACTCAACTGCTATACTTGGATTTAATTTAGACCACCTTAAGTACTGATGTTAGAACTTACTAATCAGTGGCAATATTTACGGAAAGCAGCTGGGCTACAGTACACAGAATCGCTAATGCTGAGATTGACTAACAACTTCACTGTCCCATACAGAACCTTGTACTTGCAAACTTGAATTTAAGTTTATGGAAACTAACCTTTCTGCAAGAATTTTAGTTAGTTTGCAATGCATGTATACGTGTACATTATAGTACTAAAACTGATTCAGCTCAGGTTTTGGTGTAAAGATGAATAATTTGGGGAAAACATTAAGAATACATTCTGTTAGATCTTTTTAGTATCTGATAAGTTTGTCAGTCATTTGACAAACAAAATGAAATTAATTTAGTTTTTAGTAATTTGTCAACTGGGCAAGTGAACTTGTTCTCAGACCTTTTTCCAGCCACTACACATGCAACAACAGCAAGGCTAAATAAAACAGGTATGGGCCTTTTAAAATCGACCATCATATTTTGGGATTGTGGGAGGAAACCAGAGTGCCCAGAAGAAGGTCATGCAGACACAGGGAGAAAATGAAAACTCTACACAAACAGTGGTCAGAGGTTGAGATTGAACTGCAAAACGGACTCTGCAAGGCAGAGAGCTTTCATTTCTGAGCCACTGGTGCTGCTCAACAAATAAACAAATGATTCAAGACTTAATTTATTCATAATGTTAGGTTAAATTACCCCCCCAAAAAATGTTCTTGGGGACTTTAACAGACTGGTACACCTGCTCCTCAGACCCCCCTATTCATCATGTTAACCTATATGGATTCACACAGGTCATATCTTCCCCCACTAGGATAAGTAAACCCAACAATAAAGAAACTACCCTAGACTGGATACTTATTAACAGTCATCCCCATATGTACAAAGCTGGGACTCTGTCTGATGACATAAGTGATCACCTTCTCACCTATATAATCAGGCAAAAGGCTGAAATCCCTAACCAATCCACTTATAAAACAATTAGGAACAAGAAAAACTTTAACCTCAATAATTTCCAAAATGAACTCAAACTCTGTAATTGGTCAGTCCTAAAACATCTGTCACTAGAAGAAGCTGTAAAATACTTTAATAGCAAATTCTTAGTCATCCTAGACACCCACGCACCAACATGCTCTATAAGAACTAAAACTAAAGCTGCCCCATGGCTTTCAGAAGAAACTAGACAGAAAATCTCACTTCGAAACAAAGCCTGGGCCACTTGGCGAGCCACAAAAATCCTCACAGATCAACTTAGTTATAGATAGCTAAGGAATGATAAAAAAATGAGAAGTTATGTACCTACCATAACGTTCCATGTTAGTTGTCTTCTTCTCGCCTTTTTTCTTGCTGGATGGGTTCGGAGCCGACTCGGCCTATACTAAAGCTCGAGAGCTATTTATACCGGCTCGAGGCTACCCTATATCCCATAATGCTAGGCGCTAACTACCCAGATCTTGTTTGATAGCTGAAAGCCATAGCAGTTTAGCTCTTCAACAAAAGGAGGAGAGGAACCTCACTAGAAAGTCACCTAGACCTATAGCTACCAGAAGGGATAGCCTAGGGGTCAAACTGAGGCAAGAAGAAGATCCCCAAGGATCCTTTAGGTCTGTCCAGGCTAGGGGAATGGGGGGTGGGACGCAAGAAAGAAGGCGAGAAGAAGACAACTAACATGGAACGTTATGGTAGGTACATAACTTCTCAATGTTAAGTTGTCAATCTCGCCTTCATTCTTGCTGGATGGGACCGCGTCCCTAGCACCTTCACCCTGGGTGGCTCATCGGAACAGACTCTTGAGAATGGTGGAACCAAAATTAGCCCGGCTTCTGGAGGCCATGCCTAATTTCTAATGAGAGATAAAGGTATGAGGAGAGGCCCAAGTGGCTGCCGCACAAATGGAATCTATTGGTAATCTAGCCTGAAAAGCTATTGAGGTGGCTAATGCTCTGGTTGAGTGAGCCCTGGGCCTTGACGGTAGCTTTTCGCGTCTGAGCTGATAGATGAAAGTGATCACAGATGCCAGCCATCTAGAAAGGGTTACTTTGGAAACTGGTAGGCCTTTCTTGCCTGCTGCATAAGAAAGGAACAGCTGCTCAGATTTCCTAACTTGCTTGATTCTATCCAAATAGTACCGGAGTTGACGATGAACGTCCAGAAAATGCAGTTTTTGTTCCGCTCTGTTGGAGTAGTTGGGGAAGAAAACTGGATCGATAGTCTGGTTTAGGTTCGCTTCAGAAGAAACCTTGGGTAAAAAGGACGGATTAGTCCTGAGGGAGACACTGTCTTTATGGAAAACTAGATAAGGTGGACGAATGCAAAGGGCCTGAAGTTCTGATACTCTTCTCGCAGATGTTATGGCGACCAGAAAGAGAGTTTTCCAAGATAACAATTTCAGGGAGCAGGAAGCCGCAGGTTTAAAGGGGGGAAGAATCAAGGAGGTTAGAACCAAATTTAAGTCCCACTGCGGTGGGGGGTCCCTGATTGGGGGCTTAAGCAAAAAGATACCTTTGAGAAAAGTTTTACAAAGCTTATGGGACATGATAATGGAGTCCGAAAAGCCTGCATGAAAGTTCGAAATAGCCTCTGATGGTGGAGGAAGAAGACCCTGAGTGAAACAATTCAGCTAGGAAGTCTAGGACTGATTGGATAGGGGCAGTAAAAGGATCTATATTTCTAGCTGCTGCCCAGAAGGAAAAACGCTTCCACTTGCTGGCGTAAATCCTCCTGGTGGATGACTTTAGGGAAGCTATAAGTATGTCACGCACAGAATGGGAAATAAGGGGAAACCTGGCTAGGGTTGGAATTGGAGCAACCAAGCTGTGAGGCTGAGAGATTGGAGGGAGTGGTGCAGCTGTCCCGACTGATGGGTCAAGAGATCTGGCACTGGGTCCAGATGCCAGGGCTGCCCCAAGAGGTAATGATGCAGGAACGGGAACCAAATCTGACGAGGCCAGTAAGGAGCAATGAGGATCATGGTGGCTCTCATGGTGGTAGCTTTCTGAATCAATTGAGTGATTAATGGAAAGGGGGGAAAGGCATACAGAAGTCCCCGGGGCCAATCGTGGACTAGAGCGCCTCTGGGGGGGTGGCTGGGAAGAGAGTGAAGAAGTCATGGCACTTGCTGTTTTGAGGTGTTGCAAAAAGGTCGCAGCAAGGTCGACCCCATTTCTGAAAAATTTCTTCCACTACTGTTTGTTTGAGAGACCACTCGTGAGGCATAAGAATGGCTCTGCTCAAAATGTCCGTTATGATGTTGGACTTCCCGGGGATGTGCGTTGCTATCAGAAACCGCTGAGAGGAGATCGCCCACTGCCAAAGTCTGAGAGCCTCTCGACGCAAGGGATAGGACTTGGTTCCGCCCTGCTTGTTGATGTACCACAATACGGACATATTGTCCGTCTGAACTGCAATAGTCCTGATGGGAAGAGAGTCCTGAAGGGCTTGCAACGCTAAAAGTACTGCTCTCATCTCCAAGACATTTATGTGCAGGTGGCACTCGAAAGGTTGCCATGTGCCCCGGACTGTCCTGCCCTGAAAATGCACCCCCCCCACCCGATCAGGGAGGCATCCATCGTCACCGTGGCAACTGGGGGAGAAGGAACAAATGGTCTGCCCTGAAGAACCTGAGGGGAGACCATCCACCAAGAAAGGTGTTTCTTGCAAGACAGGGTTAATAAAATGTTGTGTGACATTGGAAGTTGTTGAAAGGACCACTGGGAAAAAAGCATCCATTGAAGGATCTGCATATTTATTTTATTATTTTATTTTACATTTGTTAACCGGGCTAGTCCAACTGGATACATGTCCATTTTCAGTGGAGGCCCGGGGAGAAAAGCTCCAAGTTCAAAGACATTCTATAATACATATTAAAATATACAGAACAAAAAACATCTAAAACAAAAAATTAGTACATGACATTAAAAAAGAGTTAATCATCTTCAGTATAATAAAATTTACAAAAAGCACTGAAAGAAGATGAATAGAAGTGTTCAGTGTGATAAGTACTACTCAGGAAAGACAGTATTAGGAAATGAGAAAGGTAGGTTAGTTAGAAAATAGGTCCATGACTAGTTCTGAAAAAGAATTTTATGTTTTGATGGTAACAGATAAACACCAGTTAGTCAGGGTTGGTACAAGAGCATAACCAGTGGTTAGAGAGGAAATGTTTTAGGTTAGTTTTGAATAGTGGGAGAGAGGTTAGGGTTGTAAGGTTTTGTGGTAAGTGATTCCAGATTTTCCCAACTGAATTAGAGAATATGGAGTCTCCTGCTAAATTATTTGATAAGGAAGTGTGCATCAACATTTTTTTAGTGGAGCGTAGATTCCTCAAGTTATAATATGGTGTTATGAGGATAGAGAGAATTGGGGTGTTGTTGGGTTGGTGAAGGACTTTATGGGCGATTATAAGTTGGATAAATTGTAATAGGTGAGGTAATTCAAGCCAATCTAGTTGGTTTAGATTCTGACAGTGATGAGTCCTGTATGGAGAGTTAGTGGCAAAACTGGCAATATTATTATATGATCTAGCTAGTTTGTTAAGATTATTTTTAGACAGATTGGTATATATGGGGGAAGCATATAATAGGGTAGAGATTAAGTGGGTTCTAGCTATTGTGGTTCTGGCTGGTGGTGTCAGGAAATGTTTGATTCTATAGTGGGATCCAAGTTTTTTGTTAGTAGATTTTATTGTAGTGTTTATGTGAGTGTCGAACTTTAGTTGATTGTCAATTGTAATACCTAGGAGTTTGGTGGTGGGGTCTGGAGAAATAATGGTACCATTGTTGGATGTAAGTGTGAAATGAAGAGGGGGAGACAAGTGAGAGGGTGTAAAGAGCAATAATTTGTTTTTTTTTTTGGGTTGAGGAGAAGACAGTGGTTGGAGAACCATTGTTCTATAGTGGTAAAGGATTTTTGTGTGAGAGAATGAAGTTCAGTTTGGGATGAAGCTGAACAAATGATTGTAGAGTCATCAGCGTATTGAATGCAGGTAGAGAGTGGAATAGAGAGATGAAGGTCATTTATAAAAATGGAAAACAATAGTGGACCTAAAATGGAGCCCTGTGGGACACCTAGGGAGGTGGGAAGGAGTTCTGAAAGATGGTTTTGCCAGAGAACTGCTTGTTTTCGGTTTTCCAGGTAGGATGTAAACCAGTTCATAGCAGAATTATCAAGAGATAGTGACTTTAGTAGGTGGAGGAGAAGTTGATGGTTGACCATGTCGAAGGCTTTAGATAGGTCTAAAAAGAATGCTGAGGAAAGAATATTATTATTGCGATTTTTGTTGATGCAGTTGGTAAAGGATAGCAAGGCTGTGGTGGTACTGTGGAAAGGACGAAAACCATGTTGACAGTTAGCTAAGAGATTGTAGTGGAGTAGGTAGGTTATTAATTGTTTGTGGATACATTTCTCCATTATTTTAGCAAGTGGAGACAGTAGAGCTATGGGACGATAGAGTACTCAGTGGAGTCACCACCTTTGTGAAGAGGAATAATGTGTGAGATTTTCCAAATTGATGGAATAGTGCCCTCTTTTATGGTTCTATTGATCAATATGGAGATTGGGTAGGCAATGGCTAAGGCTCCTAGTCGGATGTATTCACCTGGTAATTTATCAGCTGAGGGGGTACTAGGTTTTAATTTTTGAAGTAGGGAAGAGATATAGGAGGTGGGTATCGGTTCAAGGTGGAAGGAGGGAGGAATGGAGTTTGTACTGGGCAAATTGGAGGTATCACGGTTTTGTTGATTTGCTAGATTTAGTACAGCAGAAGTAAAAAAAGTATTAAAAGCATTTGCTATTTGTGTTGGACAGTCAGGGTTGGAGCCTAGTGGATTAGGTGTGACTACTTTACCTGGGGATAGAAGCCTGTTTATAGTAGACCAGAACTTTTGTGGTTGCTGAAGGGATGATTTTTGAAGTTGGATTTAAAAGTTCTTTTTGTCTTGTAGGACAGCTTTTTTAGTTATGTTTCTTTGTTGCCTAAAAGTTTGGTGATCAATTTTGTCTTTTGTGGTGCGCCATTTAGCCCAAGATTTGTTCCTACTAAGGATTAGCTTCTTAGTCTGATTTGTGAGCCATGGTGCTGGTTTATTTTTCATTCTTATGGAACGCATTGGGGCATGATGGTCTAGGATTGCTAGGAAGGTAGTATTGAAGTAAGTTACTGCTTCATTTATTGGGAGGGACTTGAGTGGTTCCCAGTTGCATTGTTTAAGTTCGGTTAGGAACAGTTCTTGGTCAAAGTGTTTTTTTGCTACGGGCAGTTCTGACTGGAGTAGAGATATTTACATTTGTTTTATGTCTAATTATATATATTAGAGAGTGATCACTACGGTCATCTGGGAGGGTTCCTGTTGTATAGTTTTGCTGTGGACAATTTGTTAGTATCCAGTCCAGGATGCTTTCTTTATTATTAAGTTTATTTGTTCTAGTTGCAGAGTTTATAGCTTGTGAGAAGCCATACAGGTTGATCAGGGTGGATGGATTGGTATTGTTACATGAATTCCAGTCAATATTAAAGTCTCCTAGTAGTATCGTTTCTTGAGGAACATTTGAGGAAAGCCAGTTTAGTAGGTCTTCTAGTATAGTATGTTTTTTACCTGGTGGAAGATAAGTGCAGATGATGTTAACTGATTTTTGGTGGTTAAGCTGTAATTTAGAAATAATTATATGAAAGCGAACTAGGGGAAGTAGAGTAATGGCTGCCGCCATGAGACCTAATACCTTCAGGACAAACCTGGCTTGGATTTTGTTGTTCTGAAGAAGGATGTGAACATGCCTGCGAATATCTAGAACTCTTTGTTTGGTTAGTTTTGCGGAAAGCCGGACTGTGTCCAAGGTGGCACCTATGAAGGTAATAGACTGACAAGGCGACAAGGCAGACTTTTCGAAATTTATGGAGATACCTAGCCCTTTGCAAGTATGAATGGTGTAATCTCTGGAGAGAAGTTGACGCCTGGTGGTGGCAGTGAGGAGCCAGTCGTCTAGATATGGAAACACCTGGAATCCTTGACGTCTCAGATGAGCTGTAACCGCTGCCATGCATTTGGTGAACACTCGGGGGGCTGTAGTGAGACCAAAGGGCAGGGCTCTGAACTGATAATGACTGGTTCCCAGCCGGAAGCGAAGAAACCTCCTGGAGCGCCTGTGCATCTTGATGTGGTAGTACGCATCCTGAAGGTCTACTGAGCACATCCAATCGTCCTGACCCAGAAAGGGTAGAATGGACTGTAGCGTGACCATCCAGAACTTCGTTCTTCTTACAGACCTGTTTAGTCTGCTGAAATCCAAATGGGTCTCCAGTCCCCTGTCTTTTTTGGTACCAAAAAGAACTTGGAGTATATTCCGGATCCTTGTTGGTCTGCTGGGACTGACTGGATGGCTCTTTTTGTTAGCAGTTTTGATATTTCTAGTACTGCTTGTTCCCTTAGACTGGGTGGAACGTCTGAAAGGGGTCCTCTTGGCTGAGTTGGGGTGTGGATAAAGGGAATTTTGTAACCCTCGGATATGATCGACTGTACCCATTTGTCTTGGGTGAGTGAAAGCCAGGCTTCTGGGTACAGTGATAACCTTCTCCCGACTGCCTCCAAAGGCGGACAGTCGGGCAGCTTCTCAGGGATGCTGGAAGGGTTTGTCAGAAAGAGACTCTCTGCTACCCTGATTTTGCGGACCTCCTCTGCCCCTGGGGAGGCGTCTGTTATTGTCCCCCCCGCCTCTAGAGGAGAACTGACCTCTTGCGTCAGGCGCGACCTCTTGTGGTTTACGGAACCACATCTTCCCATCCTTCTGACCCTTAGGGTATGGTCTAGACAGGGTGGAAAAATGGACTCCCACGGCAGAGAGAGTCTTGCCTTCTTGCTCGCATCGGGTCAAAGTATCCTTCACCTGAGGTCCAAACAAAGCTGAACCGTCAAAGGGGGAGTTAGTGAAGGACGCCTTAAAGGGGTCTGCAAAGTTACAAAGCTGCATCCAGGCGTGACGCCTTAAGGCCACACCTGTGCCTGCAGCCCTACTCCCCCATTGGCCGCATAGGAAATAAGCCGCATGGAGGAGTTGACAATGGAATTCAGGGTTGCCAGCTGGGAATTTATTTTGTCTTGAGACCCCGCAGCTGTTGGATCCTGTAAGACCTCACCCACTTCTTTGAGCATGTCTCTTTGAAGGCGGGTGAAGTGGCACAGATAATTCAGCGAACGCATGACAAAGGCCGCTGAAGAAAACATCCGCTTGCCGTACCTATCCATAGTCCTAGACTCCTTGTTAGGAGGATGGACAGGTACTGAAGGATCAGCCAGTTCCTTCTTAGTGGCTGCAGCCACCACCATGGCGTCAACCGGGACACCCTTGGCTAAAAACTGTTTGTCCGAAGGGGCTGTTATAAATTTGGAAGGCCTCCGTGGGGTAGGTTCCATTGTATCAGGGGCCGTCCACGCCTTCCGCGCCACCACTTCCATGAGGGGGTCAAAAGGTGGAGACACCCAGGAGGTGGAAGGGCGAAAGCCAAAAGCCTCTAGGTAAACCGACTCGTCCTCGGAAGGGTTAAGGGTAGACCAGTTCCCCCTCTGCTTCAGGATTTCAAGGATGTCTGAAAAGGAGACATCCTCAGAGGGGGACCGTGGGGACCCTTCCGACTCATCCAAGCCGGTATCCGATGTAATGAACTCAGGAGAGTCCACGTGTTTCCTCTTACATTTTCTTTGACGAGGGGGTTCCCCTGACGGATTAGGGGAAACCTCGGAAGAGGAGGATATTCCCAATGGGGAAACCTGAGGCGTTGGATCTCTACGGTGAGGAAAAAGAGGGTGGGTAGAGACCGCAGCAGGCACTACAGAGGGAGGAGCTGAGGGAGCTGACCCTGGAGCAGGCACAGGGGCAAGCACGCTCCTCATGACTTCGAAGGCGCCCCTATCAGGCAGGGTAGAAGGTCCCTGCTCCGAAGAGATAAGGACCCCTCCCAGCACCGAGAGGGACGGCTCCGAAGCTGATGTCGGGGCCGAACTTACCAGCACCAAAGCTCTGAGAGGGAGAACGGGGTCGGACAAGGGTTCGATGCCACTCGCCCCCTCAGAGCCGACGAGGAAGTCCATGCGCCCGGATCCCTCCAAGGATGGGACCATGGAAGAGAACGGAGTCGATGACGGAGCCGAAATGTGAGGCATCGGCTCCGACGTGTCGACGGCCACGGCTCCCACAAGCTCCGGCTCCGAACTCAAAGGAAGAGTCGGAGGAGGAATCGAAGATGGGGTGGGGATAGCCACTGTCTGTTGAGAAGGGCTATGAAGCATTTGGGCTAGTGCCTGAGACTTAAGAAGTCTACTAACCACCCTCTCGAAGTCGTGGTCCGAGAGCCTGGAAGACCTGGAGGAATGGATTCGATGACTCCGCTCCGAGAGTAAGGGAGACCTCGGAGCCGAGTGAACAGACTCCAAGGATGGAGATCTGGACCTTTTACGGCTAGCAGACGGCGCCGACACCACTATCGGCACCGACTGAGTCCCAGAATCAGTGGCTCCAGTTCGAGCCAATGTAGAAGCCTGAATCTGAGGAACATCGACTCCAGCCTGAGCCGATGATGAAGACTGTGTCTTGGAAACATCGGCTCCAGCCGGAGCCTATGTGACAGCAGTTCGAGTACCACCAGTCGAAGGCTCTGAGCTCAGAGCCGACGGCTTAGATTGCTTCGAAGGCTTCCCCGACGAAGACTTGGTCGGGGAACCTTCAGGCTTTAACAAGCCCCTCAAAATTAACTTGTTTCTGCGTTCCTGCAGGACTCTTGGGCTGAATGCATGACAGACCGAACAAGAGTCCTGCAGGTGCAGAGGGCCCAAGCAATAAACACAAGAAGTGTGACCGTCTGTCAGCGACATTTTCTGACAGCATGAGTCACACTTCTTGAAACCCGAGACCCTGGTGTCTTTTGACATGCTAAGTGCAAAAAATTATACACACACAGACACCCTTTTAACAGTAAAGTCAGTCACACAAAAAATAAAACTGACAAGGCAGAATAGGCCCAAAGGCCTAACCTTATAACTAAGGGCATTAAAAAAGGGTTTAAAAGGAATTAAAAAGGGACCGGACGGGGGATTAGCTATGAAGGGAAGCTAACGGGATGGTCGCTAACTAAAACTAAGAAAAACCCTGACTAAAAGATAGAAATTTTTTAATTAAAACTTCTAACCTGAAGAGCCGGTAATAAACGCACCTCGCAGCTGTAAGCGGCAAACGAGATCTGGGAAGTTAGCGCCTAGCATTATGGGATATAGGGTAGCCTCAAGCTGGTATAAATAGCTCTCGAGCTTTAGTATAGGCCGAGTCGGAGCCAAAGGTTGGCTCCGAACCCATCCAGCAAGAATGAAGGCGAGATTGACAACTTAACATTATCTGTTATAACTGACAAAAAAAAAACTATTATTGCCACCTACAAAAGAAACACCAAAATGAACCCCCAAAATTTTCGGCAAGCATAAATAAACTTCATCACCCTTACCCTATCAACTTCTAACAAAAAACCTCCAGTCAAGGTTGCCAATTCCCTCAACAGCTTCTTTACAGAAACTATCCAGCATCTAGCTGGTCAATTATCCCCCAGCGGCCCAAATCCAATTACTACTACACCAAGTGCCCAAACTACCTTTAACTTTCAACCAGTCTCAACATCATTTGTCCGAAAACTAATCAAGAAATTAAAACCAACTACCCTAGCTGCAGATCTCCTCCCAGCAGAGTACTTATAAAAAGCAGCTGATACCGTAGCCTACCCAATATCTATTCTGATCAATAGAACTATATCTGAAGCTTCCATCTCCTCCATCTGGAAGTTATCCCACTCCATAAAGGAGGCAGCTCTAGTGAGCTCTCAAATTACAGACCCATAGCTATTCTGTCACCACTGACCAAAATTATGGAAAAATACATCCACAGCCAACTCCTGAACTATCTTACCAAGAACAATCTCCTTACAAACTCTCAACATGGTTTTAGACTGTACCACAGTACCACCACTGCCCTTCTCTCCTTCACTCATGTCATAAATCAAAACCAAAACAGTAATAAACTTTCCTCAGCCATATTTTTAGATCTTTCTAAGGCTTTCGACGTGGTAAACTACCAACTAACTATATAAACACTCGAAACAATTTCCCTAGACACCCAAGCTATCCAATGGTTCCAATCCTATCCGAGTGGTAGACAAAAGGCAGTCTTATGGAAGGACAACCTATCCACCCTTTTACCTATCATGCTTGGAGTCCCCCAGGGCTCTACCTTAGCACCCCTCCTATTTTCCATATTTATTAATGACCTGCACAAGGTCATCCCAGACGCTACCTATATTCAATACGCATACGACTCAACCCTAATATGTTCGGCCACATCCCCAACAGTGTTGCAGTCTTTATCCCAAAATACTTTTAATGCCAACTGGCTCCGTAATCGCTGTCTCATATTAAATCCCAACAAAATTAAGCTGCTGCTGTTCTCTCCATCTTAAAGGTCCACCCCCCCCAACCTTCTCCATAAAATCCAATAACGGCACCATTATTTCTCCAGATCCCTCTACCAAGCTCCTACGTGTAATAGTTGACAATAAACTGAAGTTTGACTTGCACATTAACCACACGATTAAAGCAGTTAATAAAAAACTTGGCTCTCTATATAGGATTAAACCCTTCCTAACTCCCCTAGCTAGGACTGTTATTGCTCGTACACACCTACTCTCTATGCCTCCCCGTTATCCACAAACTTAAATAAAACTGATCTGAACAAGTTCACTAGCTGCTATAATCACACTGCTAGATTTACCACTGGTACAGCTTATAGAACCCACCACTGCCTTAACCTTAATCTTTTAGGGTGGCTTGAACTACCTAACCTACTTCAGGTCAACCAACTAGTAATTGCCCATAAGATTCTCTACCAGTCTGAATATTTGCCTACTCTTAAAAGTCTTATCACCCCCTACCAGAATCTCAAGACAATCCGATGATCCAACAAAATGTTAAAAAATAACAACTCAGCTGGGGAAGTTCTATTTGCCATCTCTGTTGGTAAAACATGGAATTCACTTCCTGCTGACCTAATGTCAGAACCCTCTTTAGCCCAATTAAAAAAAAAAAAATCTTATGCAATACTTTAAAACATGATGGCTATGCCCTTGCTTTACCCCCGACTAACTTCTACCCCTTCAACTGGGTGCCGAATGAGGACTTTCTTGCCTCTAAGTGACTATATCTTAGTCATTCGGTTAATAACCTAATAGCTTTGTGTGACTGTGTGATACTTGGATCTTTTTAATGAATGTAAATCTATATGGTATTTGTAAAATATGATTTACATGTATGTATGAAATAGTTTTTTGTAATATGTATGGAGCTTTTCTCCCCGGCCTGCAGTCGGACTATCCTGGTCAATAAATGTAAAATAAATAAATAATAAAGGGTGAGTTATACTAGCAGGAACATGTCTATTTACAGGGAAATCCATGGAGAAAAGCTACACTAACCACAGTGAATTACAAACACTGAAAGACACCAGTGAATTAAACGAACAACTGCTCAGTTCTACTTCATACTGTAATAAAGCCACAAATGTACCCCAGACAACCCAGATATAAATAAAGGCTCAGGCACTGGAAATCTATTGGGGAAGAGGAGGAGTGAGTGGCAAAAGCCAGCTCACCAATCCTGGTGGGGAAGGGATTGGAGATTCCAGTCTATTTACTGCCACTGAGCAAGCTCAGGACTATCAGACACCCAACAGGAGCATATTAGGGATGTGGGGAAGCATGCACATGTAACAGGAAGGCATAGTAGGTCCCTTGTGTGATGCAGGTACTTAGGCCAATCAACAGGGGTGGAGGGGTTAAGGCCTCATATCACAAAGAAGTATTGATGGATGTCTGAATGACGACCTCTGTGGTTGATTTCTGCCTCGTAGGAGTCAGTAAAGCTGGAATTGGTGCTCGTTCTGTGGGAAATTAATGGATCAACAGACAGGCATGAGGGTTGATGGATGGCATGCACTAGGGACCTAAAAAAACACATCCAATAATGAGAATAAATGGTAAAAGAAATATTGGTTAGAAATATTAACAGACATATGAAAATACATCAGCTTAATGATGGAACAGTGCAAGCAATATGGTGGGAAACAAACTTGGAGAAAAGAAATACCTGTCAAAAAGGCAAACACTTTCAGATGCCAAAATTCACATTAATGGTGACAAATAACACATTCCTTCAAGGCACCTGTAACTCTGAGCCAGAGTAGCTTGCAAATGCAATCATATGTCACATTGGACAGCTAAATACTATATGCATATTTAGCACAAAACTATACTGCTAAGGCATGCAAACATTTTCAGTAATTGACATATGAAAGCAAACAGATTAGGAAGAAAGCAGAGAGGAAAGGAGGAATGACAAAGAAATGAAAATGCAACAAACCAGCTTTAAGCATAAATGGGCTCAGGGGAGATATTAGCCACAAGATTCTATAGCTGACAGTGACACACACATAATGTAAGAGAGACCCTAGCCTAGCTGGTGTGACAAGGCTAGTGAAATGGAAAAAAGTAGACTATCATTTTATTTATTTATTTACTTACATTTGTTGACCGGGAATGTCCGACTGGACACAGGTCCATTTTCAGCGGAGGCCCGGGGAGAAAAGTTTCACATTTACATTTGTTGACTGGGAATGTCCGACTGGACGCAGGTCCATTTTCAGCAGAGGCCCACATTGTGGAACTTTTCTCCCCGGGCCTCTGCTGAAAATGGACCTGCGTCCAGTCGGACATTCCCGGTCAACAAATGTAAATAAATAAATAAAATGGTACTACTCCTCTGCCCAAAAGCTACTTGGGAAAAGAGTTGTGATGTACAAGAAGGTGATTTCTAAAGAAGACATTACAGATCATAGTTCCATTTCAGGGGTACACCAGCACACCTATTTTGTTAGCCTGCCTGCATCACTTTATATTCATTCTCATGTTTAAGATTGGAGAGTTACTGCCTATAGTTAGTTGTCAATGTCATCCTCTCAGAACTAGTTTTTAGAGTATGGTTTACACAGCTGCTGAGTACTTTTAAAACTGGATTATCATTGATATAAGCATTATCAATGGATCATTATCAATTGAATTTGTGGGCAGGGAAACATTACGGTCAAATCTTTTCCACGCTGACTCATAACAAGTGGCACAATCAGCAGAAATTTGAAGCTTCTGGTAATTCAAAAAAGTTGTGAATACCCACACCCCAACACGCATACAAATTATCTACACTAAAAGCTGCTCTTACGAAAACTGAAAAATGTACCACAGCAATAGTTGCATACAGTATTCAATACAATCAACGTACACACTTTCCTCAACTGCTTAAGAGTAACAGCATGTTTATGTGGGAATTACTCAAAAATCTCATACATCTCTCATCCAATTTATATTTAATAAAATGAACAATTAAACTTCTGATGGTACTTTATACACATCTTGCATCCATTTGTTGATGGCATTGCAAACGGGCAACATATTCAAGTAATATGCCCAGAAAACCACAGTGAAAAACTTCTCTAAAGCAAATTTCACACTCCTCAAAACCGAGGTGGACTCCTTCAAAGCCCCCGGGCCTGTGGAAAATATGGCCCAGACCGCAGAATACTTTATAAACACATTCTATGAACACCTTCAGGAATGCATGGATCATGCAATCCCAAATAAAACCAAGACCCAATCCTCCAAAGTTAGGCGTCCTGTCTGGTGGACCCCAGCCATAAACAAACTATACAATAGAAGGAGGAAGCTACTACATGATAGAGAAAAATCCCAAAAAGGGAAGGCATCTCTGATCAGTATTAGCAAAAAACTATGGGCAATCATAAAATCGTCTAAGGCCATCTTCGAGAGAAAAATTGCACAGGACACTAAGGATAATCACAAGGCTTTCTTTAGTTATGTTAGGAACCTGGGTGGGAATTCCCAGATATGCTCAGAATTAGTCCAAATTGACAAAAAATACACCGGACCCACAGACATTGCCAACATTCTAGCTGACAGGTTCAGCGCAAACTTCTCCTCCCCTTCCCCACCAAAAGGGCAAAATCTATCCCAGCAGAGTGCTGCCCCCCTGACATCTCAGATGTTCGGGTAAGAGCCGCCCTCTCCAAAGCAAAAAACACAGCATCAATGGGACCAGACGGTGTCCCGGGCTGCATCCTACATGAACTCCAGAAGAACTAAACCCAAACATAAAACTACTGTTCAATCTCAGCCTTACTACAAGATATATACCCAAAGAGTGGCGTACAGCAACAGTGGTCCCTCTCCACAAAGGTGGTGCCTCAACGGATCCTGGAAACTATCGCCCCATAAGCCTAACTAGCTTGGTCTGCAAAGCTATGGAAAGGATCACCATGGACCTCATAAATAAAGATATTGGGGACCTACAGACACTGGATCCTACCCAGTTTGGCTTTGTTAAGGGCAGATCATGCCTCTTAAACCTGGTTGATTTCTTTGAAACAGTCACCAAGGCCATTGACGAGGGGAAATTGGTCCACACAGCCTACCTGGACCTTGCAAAAGCCTTCGATACAATACCCCACTTGGGCATTATAGATAAGCTCACCAGCTTAAATACAAACCCCTATGTCACTAGATGGGTTGCAAACTGGCTCAAGGACAGAACCCACATGGTTAGAATTGCTGGAGCCATGTCAGACTCCAAACCAGTTACAAGTGGCGTCCCACAAGGCTCAGTCCTGGGACCTCTCTTGTTCGGTTTATATTTCTCGGAGGTACAGGCTAACATGGAAGGACTGTGGCTGACCAAGTCCGCAGATGACTGCAAACTGGGTGCCATAATAGACTCTCCAGCCGACACAAGCATCCTCCAAAAGGGCCTCATAGAAACAGACAACTGGTGCCAGAGCCATGGCCTCAAGCTAAATGCCAAAAAGTGTATAGTCATCCCCTTTGGCAAAAACAAAGTGCCCACAAATTACCACATAGGTGGTAATCCATTAATCTGGAAGAAGTAATTAGGGACCTGGGGACCCAAGTTGATAGCAATCTCTCATTTGACAACCACGTGGCCAAAGTGGTTAGAAAAACATTTTATATAGCCCACCTAATCATGAAGGGATTCACATCTAGATCAGGGGAGGTCATCGTGCCTCTTTACTCATCCCTCATCAGGCCCATAATTGAGTACAATGCCCCTTTTGGGATGTACCTTACTAGACACCTGCAGCAACTGGAAAGACCCCAAAAGTACCTCACCAAGAGGATCAAAGGGCTCAAACAGATGCCATATGCTGCCCGTTTAAAGAAACTCCAGCTCTACTCAGTGGCATACCGCCTGCTCAGAGACGATCAGTGCCTGACGTATAAAGCCATGTCCAACCCGGAATTAATGGACATGCTGCACCTCAGAAAATCCAAATCCCATCGAGTTACGCGCTCGAGAGACTTGAACCTCAGCACTGAAATAAATAGGACATGCTGGAGGGACAGATTCATAACCCAGAGGCTCCCTTCACTCTGGAATAAAATCCCAGTCCAGGTTAGGCAGAGTCCCTCAATGACTCTCCAAGAGGAATCTTGATGAGTGGATGGGAGATAGTAGGTTTACCCCGGGTATCACTTCTGTGTCAATGTTAGACAGAGGCACAGTATACTAGCCACGAAAAAGGGCATAGCAAAATTCATTTAAAATGGGTGGCGAAAGCCAAACACACTCTGGCTAGGCTTATAAATGCCCTAGGGCAGACAGCCTAGTATGAACCTATGAACCTATAAAGCTGTATTTACAGATTTTTTTTTACCAGCAATTATGAACACCATGCAACAAGTGGCAAGCTCTTCTTAAGCCTTCATTATGGCATGTCAGTAAAGCATCTTATTCAATCTGCTAATGGAATTTTGGAGTACAGAAGTAGCCAAAGGTATCCTAGAGGGCAGAGAAAACACCTTCACAATTATTTTTTCTAGAGGCCTGTTGACACTGTGCCTGCTGACCATTAAGCTTTGCCCATCAGAGAGACTCATCCATTCCCCCCCCTTTTGGGTATTTCCCACTGATGGCAACAGCTGGCTGGGATAACCCATCATATATACACAATATTAGAGTGGTATGTGCCCTTTCATGTATCCCAGCTAAGGAGGAGTACTTGGTATGGTGCCATTCTTCTCTCCTGGGCAAGGGAAAAAGACAGCCAATATCACCATGGGCACACATTCTCCAGTACATTGTAAGGAGGGCTACCACATTTGACACTATTTCTAAATGCCTTCCCCTGAGCATAACTTGTGCTGCTACCCCTCAGTCCCCACCCCTTGGAGGACAGGCAAGGCCACCCTCCTCACATCAAATCCAACAGATATCCATGCTAATAATCAGACTTGAATTGCTTGAGTTATGCCTTTATTCCTCAATGACAACTATGCTGAGCTGCCCATTCAGAGTTTATCATCAACTTTAACAAACCTCTTCTACATGCCATTTCTTTTGCATCGGTAGAAACACATTGGTTTTAAATAACATCAGTTGAATCACTTGCAGCCATTCAGCTGCTGCTATCCAACACTAAAGTCAAATGTAAAAAGGCACCCATGAAAGCAGACTTTAAAGATTCTTATGGACTGGAACTACCAGTCTTGAGAGGAGTTTTGCTGGGTGGGGACCTACCCTTGAGGGCGTCCCTGTACCACGACCATGTGCTTTGAAGCAGACAATAATCAATGCTGTGCATCTGTGAACAGTGAAAATATTAGGGTTTCCAGCAGAGACTACTCCTATGGTTACATGTCCAAGTACAGATAAACCACAGACAATGCCCACCTGCTTACATATTCTACTTGTCACGTAATTGAGGTATTGTTTCAATATTTAGTAGTGAAGGGTTTCTAAAGTTTCTGACTGGATCAGTTCTGGCTGGTAAGGAGACAAGCTGCTGAAACCTAACAGGTTTTACTGTTACAGTTATCGGTCACTGAATGGTATACCTCTTTGAGGTCACCAGAAGCAATAGTGTCCCCTGTGCTGTTACCTTGAATCCACTTCAATGAAGAGTCAAGAAGTGCGAGGACATTAAGTTTTGTTGTGAACTTAAACAACAGATTTTGTGCAGTTTACTAAATTTAAAATTTAAGAGTTACACTAATAGATCTCTCATCCCTACTGAAAACAGGGAATGCTATGTTTAAAGACATGACGAACAGGATAATCAAAAGCCTCTTAATTTAATATGAAGGGTTTTAGCCACGTTTCTGATATGAAAAACATCACGTAGATGACAACCCTTGTTTGGAGAAACAATCTGATAGTATGAACTATGCATTACAATGGAAATCCCAAACCTGGTTACTAAAGACAGAACAATGGAAAGAAAATAGGAAAGAAGGAAAGGGAAAAGCACTCTCCTAGAGACTTGTAGTCATCAATTTACAACAGCATGTAGAGCCACAGCTCACCTGGGTGAATGACACGGAATGGAAGCAAGATGCAGTAGTTCAGCCTAACAACGCACACTACTGGCTTGTTCTAGATAATGTAAACAGGACAAAGTTAAGTGCTTGTGTGTAATGATATCATTGCTAAACAGCTCCACAGTGTTTATACAACGAGGTAGCAGAAGACAGCAACACATTTAAAAAAAATGATGCAAGGAGATAGAAACAGCAGCACTATAAAGTAACGTTTATATCTTAACTCCTCCATAAAACTGCCTGTCTTATAAGATTCTGGACTCATCCAGTCCAAATAAAGTTCAGAATAATGAGGCAGATTATTTGCATCTAGAAAGGCACTCGTAATGAAAAAAAAATTGTGTTTCTGTGGCAGAAGAGCAGTTTTATTATTCTTACTTGATATTGCTAAATCTAGAATATTAGATAGAAGAAAATAGCAGCAGACATGCAACTGGTTTGGTACCTGGTTAAGGCATCTGCTTTTTGTGTGGCACAATAAGACCAACTGAATTTACAGGTCAGAGGAGCAATATGTACTTGGCATAATAAAGACAAGTAATACACAGGATTAGGACATGAATTTTAATCTTTCTTTTGTTACGTGCTAGGCGGAATGTTCTCAGATGGTTCACATAAACAGTATTCACTCTACCTAACATACATGGCAATTAATGACAATTTTATTACCTTAGGCTAACATTTTTTTTAATCTGGTCTTCAAAGTGAGATTTCACCAACCTAGCAAGTACCATGAATTATATGATGTGTGTGTGAAATTAATATGTTATTTAAATAAAGCTGAATGCCAATGAGAAGAAAAATCTCTCTCATTTTCAAATTATCTTCTGCTTGAGTGCTTTAAAAAGCTAGACTAAAAAGCTTTATGCCATAAGAATATCCACGCATAATTTCTTTTGAACTACTACAGGAAAGCAAAGTAGTGCACACAAGTAAAAAAGATGCCCCTCATGAATTCTGTTATGTGTATTACCAAGCAGTAATTTACAAAGCAAATCAAAGCATTGAAGTAAGTGGTCTACAAGCAAATAAATTTACAGCCTTTCAGATTTCAAAAATCTACTGAATCCACAAGGAGCAGTATATTTTTGTCTTAGTTTTATTATTTTTTTATGGCAGAAAGGACAAAACTTTGCTTTTCATCTCTAATCTCATGCTTCTTTTCTGCGCTAAGTAACGTTTTCAAGACTAAGAATGGGGAGAGCTATAATTTATTAATTCCTCTCACATACATATAATGAAAGTCCAACAGTGCTACCAGCTGTGATGCCAATTACACAGATTCAGGAATCAGCCTATGGCAAGGATGGGTCAAGGGAGGCAGCAAAACATCTGAGCACATGTCGTTCCTTTAGGGACTGAAGGAGAAGAGTCAAAAATATGGTGTCTCTTTCCAGTTGTCAATAAACAGTCTCAAGGACAAGCACATAAACACATTTGTGAGATGCTGTGGACATTACAGCATAAAATGAGGAAATGTGTTTGACACTCCACAATGCAATAAAAAAGAAAGGGCTATTAAATGGAGATGAAGCTCCTTCCTTGCTAGTTACATTCAGCACTACACTTCCCAGGTCTGAACCACAAGGAAGTGTCTATGTATATACCAATAAGCCACGGTCAGTAACAGCACCTGCCTACCAGATGACAGATCCCATTACAAGTCCGATGTTTGACATGAAGCCAGACAAAAAAACATGGGTGTGTGTGTGGCAAGCAAACGTTATTAAATCATGCTCACCGTGCAGCATACCTGTGTGACAGACTGGCTCATGTGTGTAAAACTTTCCATTTTTCATGTTTTCACTGAAAAAGTGAATTATCTACATGTATTTCATTCACCAGCTGTTGCACACAGACACGAACACAGGGCTCTGACCCAATATGAATGAGTATACTTGGAAAAATCATTAAAATGTCTTCACTACTAGTCAGTCTTTAATATAACCTAACAATTCCTGCACTGAAATACAAGCTATTACTGCTGTCTTCATACTCCAGTAACTTAGAAAACTGAAAATCCTGCTGTTTTGCAAGGTGAAGCAGCTAGAAAGAAACTAAGCAGACTGCTAGCATGTCAGTCATTTTAGCTCAGAGCCATTTCCCATGCAACCTGTTGTGAATGCAGCTGATTTCATGAGCAAAACCAGTTCACCAAACCAAACATAGCCTGGGCATGCCTCTCAACTGTTCAGATTGTTGCCCTTTTCTGTATAAAATTGGTGTTTTTTTGGATTTTTACAACAAATCAGTGAGGACTGAATTCACTATATAATGACAGACATTTGAGTTTCAAATTTCATATCCTTCAGAAAATGCATGGTAACCCAAGATCTTTTATTCTACTAACTTTCTAAGTTTATAAGAGCAATATTTAAAATTTGTTCCTATTTTTAGGGCTTTGTCCCTAACAGTGTACTGTTTTATTCAGGATCCTGGGTTTTTCTATTGTTATCTTTCCAATTTCTCAGCTGTAAGTCCTCAACAGATTATTAAAAACATGCAAACCAAACTAAAATCATATCCTCATTGACCTGAGAGATTTAGTTAAAATTAAAGTACAATTTGTGGAACTTGGAATTTCAATGAATAGCCAAGTGCTCTCTCTATGTCCTAGACTTACTCTCGAGTTAATAGTAAGTCTTTTTTTCTCAGAATTTTTTTACTTAACTTTGACTTTATAGCAAGTAACCAGGAACTACTTCACCCATCCCTCTCACCGTTCCTCCTCACACAAGCAGCTGCTGAATACAGTTAAAACAAGCAGACAATGCAGTTTGTAAGAAAATGGCAAACAATGGCTCATTGTATTGGGGCAAAATATAAAAATATTTAAAAAATAGTGCTTACACAACTGACCACAACACACTGTCTGTTCTGTTTTACTTAAACAAGAGGACAGATGCAATCCCTTGAAAGCAATGGCATCATCTGTAACAAAATATATTCCACAGAATCAATGCAAGTCTGTACAGAAATAAAGTCTGAGAACTGATCAGCTTTCCTTGTTAAAAAGAGTAAAACTAGAATAAGAATTCAAAAATAACTTGGGGAGACATGAATAATTTTTTATAAGGGCTGTGAACGTGCAAATAATCTGCTGGTTAACTAAGATCTATAGCCTACCCAGCAGACATGTACCAACGACTAAGCCATGACATATTCATCAGCCAGGCATGTGCTGGCAAAAAGTGCAGCCTATACTTATTTGCCTGTCAGTATTCTAAGAAAAATACTCTGTAAAGAACAGTGTCTTATTTATAGAGGCAATCAATAATTAGCAGACAAAATTAAAAATCAATTATCAACTGATCTAAATACTGTTTATCACCTTTTAATTCACTCTCCCTAATTTTTCCTTTGCATTTCCTATATTCCATTTCACTTAGTACACTACAGCTAAAATAATATCTAATTTTCTTCAGTCAGATCTTGCCTCTGCTTGGCCTTCTTAGGAGCAGGCAGGACTCTGACAATTAGAAGATAACAGATTTACTATAATATGACACTTGAGGAAAAAAAAGAAGTTATGTCTTACCATAACGTTCCATCTGTGTTGTTGATCTTCTTTCATTCATTACTGATGGGTTATCGGTTCCGTCCTCGGAACTGAGCCGGACAAATATCAAGCTTGCGTCAGCCAAAAACTCTCTAGCCAAGGTTCTAACCAGAATGCTCTGCTCCCTGTTACCTCAGATCGAGTTTGCAAGTTGATAGATGAAAGTAGAGGCTACCTCTGGTCATAACAGACCTACAATAAAGGAGTACATGATATCAACCAGGAACCTCCGGATAGAGGATGAGAAGTAATGAATGAACGAAGATCAACAACACAGATGGAACGTTATGGTAAGACACAACTTCTTTATCTGATGTTGTTAATCTTCATTCATTCCTCACTGATGGGACAGAGTCCCCAGCTGCCTGTATCCCTTGGTGGCCCTCATGGAAGGACATTCCTGAGCACCAAGGAGCCAAAGGAAGCTCTACCTCTGGATGACAAGTCCAATTTGTAATGAAGAATAAAGGTATGAGGTTTCGCCCAACTCACAGCTGAGCAAATATCATTGAGGGAAGCCTTAGCATGGAAAGCTGCTGAAGTTGCCATAGACCTTTTAGAATGTGCTTTCACTCTGTGAGGCAAAGTGGTGATGTTTTTGTTGTAGATAAAGGTAATACAATTTCTCAACCATGAAGCCAATGTAACTTTTGAGACAGGATGACCTCGTCTAGGGCCAGAAGCAGTTGGTCTGATTTACGGGTAGATTTTGTTCTGTCCAGATAAAATCATATTTGCCTATGAACATCCAAGGAGTCCAGGCAATACTCTCCCTTCTTACAGTGGTTAGGAAAGAAGACTGGGAGATCAATAGATTGGTTGATAGACCGCTCTGACACCACTTTTGGTAAAAAGGAAGAATTAGTTCTTAGTGATACCCTATCCTTATGGAAGATTAGATAGGGAGGTTTGATGCATAAGGCTTGAAGTTCAGACAAGCGTCTGGCCGATGTGATTGCAATCAGAAAAAAGAAGTTATGTACTTACCATAACGTTCCATGTGAGTTGTTCTCGCCTTCATTCTGACTGATGGGTTCGGAGCCAATCCTCAGCTCTAAGTCGGCCAAATTGCAAAGCTCGAGGTTTCCAACAGCTCGAGGCCGAAAAACCCAATCCAACAATGCACTTCTACCTTCCCCAGATCTTGTTTGCTGCCAACTAGCATTAAACCTACCCCAGGTTTCAAGGAAATCTAGAGAGAACTATAGAGAGAGGAAACTCCTCAGGAGAACCAAAACCAACGTATAGCCTCTCGAACTTCTAGACATTGGATGGGGGTAAGTGGGAGGGTTGCAAGAATGAAAGCGAGAACAACAACTCACATGGAACGTTCTGGTAAGTACATAACTTCTTAATGTGAAGTTGTTCAATCTCGCCTTCATTCTGACTGATGGGTAGCGTCCCCAGCACCATAAACTTGGGTGGCTCATGGGAGTACCTGTCTAAGGACAGCAGACCCAAATAAAGCTCTGTCCCTAGTGGCCTTATCTACATTGTAGTGAGATATGAAGGTATGTGGCTTTGACCATGTGGCAGCTGCACAAATAGCATCAATGGGTAGTCTGGCCAAGAAGGCTACGGAAGTAGAAACAGCTCTGGTTGAATGAGCTTTGACTTTGTCATGTAAAGAAATGTCTGCCCCATGGGAAATAAAGGCTATGCAATCAGAAAGCCACTTAGATAAGGTAACTTTAGATACCAGTGCACCTTTCCTGGACTCTGAGGAGGAGATAAACAACTGATCAGCTCTTCTATGATTTTTGGTCCTGTCCAAATAGAAACAAAGTTGTCTATGGACGTCAAGTTTGTGAAGCATATATTCCAACTGATTAGAGTGATTGGGAAAGAAAACAGGCAAGTCAATTGCCTGGTTAAGGGTGAATTCAGAACAAATTTTGGGTAAGAACAACGGATTCGTACTGAGGGAGACCCTATCTTTCTGGAATATGAAATATGGATGCTTAATTGAAAGGGCTTGTAACTCAGAAATTCTGTGTGCTGAAGTAATGGCCACCAAGAAAATGGTCTTCCAGGAAAGATATTTCAGCTCACAAGAAGAAGCAGGTTCAAAGGGCGGGAGAATAATCTTGGATAGGACTAGATTTAAATTCCATGGGGCAGTAGATCTAATCGGTGGTTTTAAGTGCATCGTACCCTTCAAAAAGGCCTTCGCCAACTTGTTAGACAAAATACAATTTTCAGATTCACTTATATGGAAATTAGATATAGCAGCCAGTTGTACCCAAATGGTGGCTGCTACAGCTCATTCGTTGAACAGTTTGGTCAAAAACTCCAGTATATCCGAAATGGAGGCCAGAAAGGGGTCAATTTTATTCTGTTGAGCCCAAATGGAAAACCTTTTCTACTTGCTGAGATATAGTTTCCTGGTTGAAGACTTGTGTGAGGACAACAGAATATGTTGAGCTTCTGCTGATAAAGTTTGGAACCTGGCTATTCTGGGAATTGGAGCAACCAAGCTGTCAGTTTGATGGACTGAAGAGAAGGGTGAAGAGCTCCAGACGAGTGGGTCAAAAGATCTGGCAGTGGGTCCAAGATCCAAGGCTTTTCTACTAGGTGAGGCTTCAGAAAGGGGAGCCAGATTTGACAAGGCCAATATGGGGATATTAAGTTGTGTCCTGCCCAGAAAACTGGTTTTCTGCAAAACTTTGGGAATCAGAGGAAAGGGAGGGAAGGCATAAAGTAGTCCAGGGGGCCAATCGTGTACGAGCACGTCCCTCAGGGATTGTTCCTGTTGAGGGATCAGGGCAAAGTAGTTGGCTGCATTTGGTGTTTGTGGGAGACGCAAAGAGGTTGCAGCAAGGCTGGCCCCATCTTTAGAAGATCATTTCCGCTACTTCATTCTCGAGGGACCACTCGTGAGGCAACAGAATTGCCCTGCTGCGTTTGTCCAGTATTATGTTGGATTTCCCCGGGATGTGCTTTGCTATCAGAAAGCATTGGGTGGACTCTGCCCATTTCCACAATCTTAGAGCCTCTCGACATAGGGGATAAGATCTGGTTCCTCCTTGTTTGTTTATATACCAGACTACAGACATGTAGCCTGACTGAAGTGCAATCGTCCCCAGAGGAAGAGAGTTTTGGAAGGACTGCAATGTTAAGAGAACCGCTCTCATCTCTAGGACGTTGATGTGCAAATGAGCCTCTTGAACCTGCCCTGTACCTTGGGCTGTCTGTCCCTGATAATGCCCCCCCCCACCCAATCAGGGAGGCATTCGTGGTCACCATTGCAGCTGGAGCCAAGAGGACAAAGGGATGTCCCATGGTCACCAACTCAGAAGCCACCACCGAAGATCGTCCTTGCAAGCATTGGTTATCAGAACTGGGTGATTCATCGGCAAGTCCTGAAATCTCCACTGTGTGAATAGCAGCCACTGAAGAATGCGCATGTGAGATCTCGCTAAAGGTATTGCAAAGATAACTGCTGCCATGGTGCCAAGCAACTTGAGAATCTGCTATGCTGGTGCTTTGTGTTTTGACAGGAGATCCACAATCTGTTGTTGTAGGGTGAGCACTCTTTCTGAAGGAAGCTTTAAAGACATGTTGATTGTGTTTAAGTCTGCTCCTATAAACACGGTACGCTGCAACGGCAATAAAGCAGACTTTTCTGAATTTATCATAATGCCCAGTTGGTAACATAGATCTAAGGCAGTGTCCCTTGCCCGGATAAGCTGATGCCTGGTGGGTGTGGTGAGGAATTAGTTGTCCAAATACGGAAACACCCGGATTCTTAGATGTCTCAAGTGAGCAATGACCACTGCCATACATTTGGTGAACACTCTGGGGGCTGTAGTGAGACCAAAGGGCAGGGCCCAAAACTGGAAGTGACTGGCTCCCATCCTGAAGCGCAGATGATCCTAGGTTGGCCTGGCCATTTTGATATGGTAGTAGCATCCTGAAAATCTACTGAGCACATCCAACTGTCCTTCCCTAGGAACTGGAGTATGGACTGAAGCATGACCATCCGGAACTTTGTCTTTACTACATATTTGTTGGGTCTGCCGAGGTCCAAAATTGGTCTCCAGTCCCGTCTTCTTTGGCATCAAAAAGAATCTTGAGTAAGTTCTGGATCCTTGCTGGACTGGTTGGATGACTCTTTTTTGTAATAGTTTTTGAACCTCTACCATTGCCACATCCTGAAGACTAGGTGGAAAGTCCGAGATTCCTTTTGTTGGTCTGGGCTGGGTATGAAAGGGGATGAAATAGCCTCTGGATATAACATTTTGTACCATTGGTCTTCTGAGATTTTTAGCCAGGCATCTAGGTACAAAGACAAACGTCCCCTGACTGCCTCCAGAGCAGGGCAGTCGGGCCTCCTTTCAGGAGCGCTGATAGGGTTTGCCAAGGGACTGATCCCCGTTTGCCCTGTTTTTGTGGACCCCCCCTCTGCCACGTGGGCGTCATCTTCCATCATTGCTCCCTCCTCTGCCTCTGGAGGAGGTTTCACCTCGTGAGTTAGGAAAGCTCCTTGGGCTTTGCGGAACCACATTTTTCCTCCCCTTTGACCTTTAGGTTAAGGTCTAGTAGGGGTGGAAAAATGGACTCCAACGGCAGATAGAGTCTTACCGTCTTGTTCACATCTGGTGAGGGTCACTTACTTTTGGTCCAAACAAAGAAGAACCATCAAAAGAGGCATTCACAAATGACGACTAGAAAGGTTTCACAAAGGAACATAAGCGCATCCAGAAATGTCTCCACAGAGCAATTCCTGTACCCACTCCCCTACTCATTCCATTGGCTGTGTAAGACACGAGGCGCATGGAAGAGTTAATGACAGGGGTAGCAAGCTGAGACGTCACTTTGTCCGCCACTGAATCGGCTGCCGCACCCTGGAGAGCATCTCCTAGTTCTTTCAGGAGATCTCTCTGAAGCCTTGTGAAATGGGTTAAATAGTTCAAGGACCGAACAGCAAAGGTCGTAGAACTGAACATGCACTTGCCGTATCTGTCCATAATCCTAGATTCCCTATTAGGAGGATGGACAGACGTAGAGGTCTTCGACATCTCTTTCTTGGTGGCTGCCGCTACCACCATGGCATCAACAGGTATGGGTTTGGATAAGAAAGACTTGTCATGAGGAGCTGAAATGTATTTATTGGGCCTCCTAGGAACAGGCTCCATAGAATCTGGTGACTCCCATGCCCTTCGAGACAAAAGATCCATCAACTCACCTAAGGGTGAAGAAACCCAAGAGGTGGAACGTCGAGACCCGGATACCTTCAGGAGCACAGATTCATCCTCAGTAGGGTTAATGGGCTGCCACTCACCCCTCTGCTTAAGGATCTCTAGGATATCCACAAAGGAGATATCCTCAGAGGGGGACTTTGGGGACCCTTCCGATTCCTCAAAATCAGTGTCAGACGTGATGGATTCCTGAGGGGAATCTAAATGTCTCCTCTTACATAACCTCTTCCGAGGGACCTCCTCAGTGGGAACTTCTGGGGAGGTCTCGGAAGAGCAGGATTCCCCCAATAAGGCTTCCTAAGGCAACGGGTCTCTATGCTTACGGAGGGTCTGCAGTGACAGAGACGATTCCGGCACTTTTCGGGAGGAGGTGGCCATTTCAGAGGTAGTGGCTGTCCGTGGGGGATAAAACCCTCTTCATGGCATCAAAGGCACCTCGGCTCCAATGCGAGAAAGCACCCAGGTCTGAAGACACCGAAGACTTCTCCCACACCAAAACTGCCAGCTCCGAGTCAGAGGTAGGAGCCAAACTCATCCACGCCGAAGCCCCAAGGGGGAGAGTCAGAACCGACACATCAGTTCACCTCCCCTCCTCAGAACCAACGGGAGAGTACTGGCTCCCAGATTCTGCTGCCGGAGCAGAAGACATCAGGGTTGTCGGTACAGATAGGTCCAAAGTGAGTGTCGGAACCGACAGTTCCACAAACGACTGAATAGCCTCCTCCGGCTCCGAAGTCTCGGTTCAAGTTGAAGGAGGAGCAGAAATCATAGTAGAGGGCTTTGTTCCAAAGCTGCCTGAGTTGAAGCCGACAGAATTTTAGCTAGCGTTGGATCCCATAACAGTCTCCATACCACACAATCCACATCCGAATCAGAAAGTCTGGAAACCCAAGAGGAAGCTACAGACGGAGCCGGTGAACCAAGAATCGGGGATCTCAATGTAGGAGATACCGGTTCCAAGACTGGGGACTGGCTCCTACCCACAACCTGTACAGTCGGTTCCGAAGACAGTGGAGCCGATAGAGGAACTTTCTTAGTGGCTTTCGGAACTGAAGAGCCCTACGGATCCGAACTCGCAGAAGAGGAAGCCAAAGATGAAGGTTATCGTTTCCCTGGAGCAATACCAAAGTCTGACTGGAAAGCAGACTATCAATCCCCACTTGACCAACTTCCTTTTCCTTTCTGCCAAAACCCTAGCACTGAATCCATGGCAAATGGAACAAACCTCTTGGAGATGCACCTCTCCCAAACAGTAGACACGTGGTGTGGCCATCGGTAATTGACATCTTCTGATTACACTTAGGGCATTTCTTAAACCCTGACTTGGCCTTTTCAGACATAATGACACAGTAAAATCACAGCAATTAAATAGGACACTAATAACCAATGAAAGGTTAGCAACAACACACAATATAAGCATAACCAGCTACAAATACAACAAAGAAAAGCCTAACTCAGCTGAAGCAATAGTTAAAGGAAAACAGCCTAACTGGTTGAAGACAAAACTCAAGAGAGCCTAACTCGGCTATAAGCCCAACCGGCCTTAAGGGGATAGGGTAAATTAAGCCTACCGGCTATAAGGAACAGAACCAACAGGGCCAAATGCCCAGAAAAAAATGAGAACACAAGTTCTTATATTATTAAAAAATTATTAACAATTGGAAGAGCAGAAACCCCAAAAAGGATAGCCTATCCTATCAAACTCTCAAAACTGTCACAAAAGTTATTCTAAAGAAGAAAAAGACAAAACTTACCTCTCAAATGGCCTGAGCTGTAGAAAAACGCATAATCTGTTGCAGCTGCAAACTGGATCTGGGGAAGGTAGAGGTGCATTGTGGGATATTTTTTTTGGCCTCGGGCTATTATTGACCTCGAGCTTTGCAATTTGGCCGACTTGGAGCCAAGGATCGGCTCCGAACCCATCAGTCAGTATGAAGGTGAGATTGAACAACTTCACATCAAAGTTTTCCAAGAAAGATATTTTACATCACATGAAGATGCAGGTTCAAAGTGGGGAGCTGTTAGAGCTTCCAAAACCAATGCCAAATCCCAAGGCTGTACCAGTTCTCTAAAGAGAGGTTTAAGGTGGATAAACCCCTTCAAGAAAGTTTTACAGAGTCTATGTGACATAAGCAAAGAATCCTAAAAACCAATGTGGAAATTTGAAATGGTAGCTAAATGCACAAGAATAGCAGAGGCAGACACCTCAGAGTGGAAAAGCTCTGATAAGTAATCCAAAACCACCAAAACTGGGGCTGACAAGGGGTCGTTGCCCATAGAGAAAACCTTTCCCATTTATTGAGATAGATTAGTCTGGTGGACGATTTATGAGATGCACTAAGAATATTGCACACAGGGGACGAGAGGTTTTCCTGCCTGGCAATCATTGGAAAAGGAGAAACCAAGCTGTCAGTTTCACGGTTGTTATACTGGGGTGAGTCAGACCCTGCAGATGGGAGATCAACGGTGGAGATGAATTGAGGATCCACGGTTGATCTAGCAGGTGAGGCCAGAGGAAGGGGAACCAGACTTGTCGAGGCCAATATGGAGCAATGAGGATTACTTTGCTTTTCAACTGTCATGCTTTCTTCAGAAATTGGGAGATGAGGGGAAAAGGAGAATAAGCATAAAGTAGACCCGAGGGCTAAGCATAGACTAGAGCATCTCTTGGTGACTGTCCCCGAAGGGGGATCAGGATAAAATAGCTGTTGCACTTGTAGTTTGTTGGAGAGGTGAATAGATAGCAGCAAGGCTGGCCCAAGCGGCTGAAGATTCTTGCTGCTATCATAGGGTTGAGGGACCACTCATGAGGTTGTAGAATGCACCTGCTCAATTTGTCCGCTATCACGTTGGAGCTCCCAGGAATGTGCATTGCAATTAGAAAGTGGTTGGAAGCTATCGCCCACTGCCATATTCTCAAGGCCTCTCGACATAACGGATAAGATCTGGTGCCCCCTTGAGTGTTGATGCACCAGACCACTGACATGTTGTCTGGATCTCAATAGTCCCTGACGGAAGGATGGAATGAAATGCCTGCAATGCTAGTAGCACCGCCATTAGTTCCAGGACACTGATATGCAAAAGGGCCTGTGTCTCCGACCAGCAGCCTTGGACCGAGTTTCTCTGATACAGACCCCCCCACCCCATCAGGGAGGAGTCCGTGGTCACTGTGGCTTTCGGTTGATGGGGGCTGAAGGGGCAAGACCATTGTTGGGGATTTCAAGACATCCACCAGAGTAAATCTTGCTTCCATCTCCAAGTTACATTTATCTGAAAGGACAAAGGATGTTGTAGAGGGGTACCACTGAGTGAGAAGTAACCACTGAAGGAGCCTCATGTGGAATCTGGCTAGAGGAAGAATGATGTTCAAGGCTGTCATTGACCCCAAGAGTTGAAGTATACATCGAGCAGGGTTTTTCTGGTGACAGAGCAGCAGTTGAACCTGTTGCCTTATTCTTTAAAGCCTGTGCTCCGGAAGAAAAGCTGTGCAATTTTTCTTGTCCAACAGTACCCCTATGAATTCCAAAGACTGAGCTGGGGTCGTTCATAGGTAGGTACTTGGCTATTGGCCCTAGGGTCTATAGAAGCCTAGCCAAAAAGGTACTCTGGCTTTCGCCACACAAGAAAATTATTTTCCTGTGCCCCTGTCAAGCAGAGCCACAGAAGTGATCCCTGGGGTGAATTTCCTATTTCCCATCCAATCAAGATTATTCTTGAAGAGTGCTAATGAGGAGCTTTGTTTGACATAGACAGGTAGTCTGTTCCAGAGTATGGGAAGTCTCTGGGACAGGAATCTATGCCTCCAGCATGTTCTGTTTATTGTGGTGACAAGGTTTAGGTCCCTAGAGCATGTAGCTTGGAGGGATTGGGATTTCTTTAAGTGAAGCATGTTCAACAGCTCTGGGTTTGACATAGCTTTGTATGTTAGGCAGAGATCGCCTCTGAGTAGGCAATATGCGATGGAGTAAAGCTGGAGTTTATTGAGACGGTCTGTGTAGGGCATCTGTTTGAGGCCAGTAATCCTCTTTGAGATGTATTTCTGCGGCCTTTCCAGTTGCTGTAGATGTCTTGTGAGGTAGATACCAAAAGGGGCGTTGTACTCTATAATGGGTCTAATGAGTGATGAGTAGAGTGGAACAATGACCTCTTTTTTTCTAGATGAGAAAACTTTTGTGATGAGGAGTGCCACGTAGAAGGATTTCCTGACCACTGTGGCAATGTGATTATTAAAGGAGAGACTGCTGTCCACCTGTGTCCCAAGATCTCTTATCACACTTTCAGTGTTACGTATACTACCACCTATGTGGTAGTTCATGGGTACAGAGATTTTACCAAAGGGGATGACAATGCACTTTTTGGCATGGAGCTTGAGGCCATGGCTTTGACACCAGGCATCTGTCTCAGTGAGGCCCTTTTGTAGGATGTCCACATCGTTATGAGTTTCAATTATGGCTCCCAGTTTGTAGTCATCTGCGAACTTAATTAGCCAAAGACCTTCTGTGTTAGCCTGTACTTCAGAGAAGTAGATACCAAACAGGAGAGGACCCAGGGCTGAACCCTGTGGTACTCCACTTGTCACTGGTTTGAAGTCCCATTTGGAGTCTGCTACTTTCACAGTGTGGGTTCCATCAGTGAACCAGTTGGCAACCCATCTTGTGACATTGGGATTTATACCTAGTTTAGTGAGTTTATCTATAATTCCAAAGTGGGGGATGGTGTCGAACGCCTTGGCGAGATCTAGATAGGCTGTGTGAACCACCTTACCCACATCTATGGCTTTGGTAACTGCTTCAAAGAAGTCTGTCAGGTTTTGGAGACATGATCTGCCTTTTACAAACCCGAACTGTGTGGGGTCCAGAGTTTGGCGATCTTCAATGTCTTTGTTTATGAGTTCCATGATGATACGTTCCATGGCTTTGCAGACCAGGTTCATCAGGCTAATGGGGTGGTAGTTCCCCGGGTCTGTCGTGGTTCCCCCTTTGTGGAGTGGGATAACCGTCATGGTGCGCCATTCAATGGGCACAAAGCCTGAGGTGAGGCTATGGCTGAACATGGTACTTAGGTGGGGTGCCAGTTCATACTCTAGTTCGTGTAGAAGGCAGCCTGGGATGTTGTCAGGTCCCATGGATGCTGTGTTCTTGGCTTTGGAGTGTTGGACTTCTCCCAGTTTATAGCGATTCCCAGGCTTTGTGCTGTGAGGAGAGTGTAGTGCAGGGGTTCTTCCAGTAGACGCTTGGTGGGGGAGGTTAAGAGCCAGTCATCTAGATATGGAAACGTCTGGAATCCTTGAAGTCGCAAGTGAGTGATAACCACTGCCATGCATTTGGTGAACACTCTGGGGGCTGTAGAGAGACCGAAGGGCAGAGCTCAAAATTGGTAGTGACTGGCTCCTATGCAGAAGTGGAGGTATCTTCTCGAGCGTTTGTCCATTTTTATGTGGTAATATGCATCTTGAAGCTCTACAGAGCACATCCAAATTGTCTTCTTCCAGGAGAGAAAGGATAGACTGAACAGGGACCATCCGGAATTTCTCTGTTTTTATAAATTTGTTCAGTGTGCTGAGATCCAGAATTGGTCTCCAGTCCCCTGTCTTTTTTGGCACTAAAAAGAACCTCGAGTAAAAAAACGGATCCTATCTGGTCTGGGGGGACCGTCTGGATGACTCTTTTTGTAGAAACTTTTGGATTTCGTGTGCTGCTGCTTCCCTTTGACTGGGTGGAACATCATATTATCCACTGTACCCAAGAGTCGGTGACTATATTTCACCAGGCAACAGGGTACAAGCAAAAACTACACACAACCGCTTCCAGAGATGAGCAGTCGGGCAACACTTCATGAGCGCTGATAGGGTTGGTCAGAGAACGAATCTCTGGAACCCCGGTTTTGCGGACCTCCTCTGCCCCGAAAGGAGCGTCTTCCATTGGAGTTTCCCCCTCTGCCTCTAGGGGAGAACTCAGCATGTGCATCACGGAAAGAGCACTGTGATTTCCTGTGCCACATCTTCCCGCTCCTCTGATTTCTGGAGTAGAATAGTTAGGAGTGGAGTGTCTGACACCAAAGGCAGATAGGGTCTTGCCATCTTGTTTGCACCTTGCCAGTGTATCTTTCACTTTAGGGACAAACAAAAACGTGGCCTCGATGGAGGCATTCATGAAGAAAGCCTTAAAGGAGTCCACAAAGTTGCAAAGCCGCATCCAGGCATGTCGTCTAGTGACTATACCCATGCCTGCTGTTCTAGCCGCTCCTTCCATTCCATGAGAAATAAGACGCATGGAAGAATTGGAAATGGACTCTAGGGTGGCTATCTGAGAAGCCACGTTGTCATGGACCTCATCAGAAACAGCTCCTGCCAAGGTTTGAGAGAGTTGGTTGATAAGATCGCTCTGAAGCCTGGTAAAGTGTACCAAATAGTTCAAAGACCTTACGGCAAAGGTCAATGAAGCAAACACATGCTTCCCTAGTCTGTCTATCACCCAGGACTCCTTGTTGGGCTGATGGACAGTTTGGCTCTCTTCTGCCAAATCCTTCTTAGTTCCAGCCGCCACCACAATGGCATCGACTGGAAGACCTCATGACCAATGGGGATGCTCAGCTGGTGGTGATAAGATTTTATCAGGCCTCCATGGTATTGCTTCTTGGCTGTTATGAGCCTTCCATGCGCACTGGACGATGAGCTGGACGAGCTCATCGGCCAACGGGGTAACCCAGGAGGTAGGGGCTGGGCACGAAAGGCCTGCAGGAATACGGACTCCTCAGAGGAAGGATTAGAGGACTTCCAGTTACCCCTCTGTCCAAGGATCTCAAGGATGTCACCAAAGGACACCTCATCAAAGGGTGACAGTGAGGACCCTTCCCCGTCATCAAAGTCCGTATCTTCAGTCGACGACTCCTCAGTGGAATCCATGTGCTTCCTCTTGCATGACGCTTTGCAGGGTACTTCTTCACTGGAGAAGACTGTAAAGAGGGGTTCTCCTGAGGAGGAGAAAGCTGAGGCACTTGCACCCGGTGTCTGGCAGTTGTGGCTTGTGATAGTTGCGGCACAGAGGGGGGAGAGGACTCCGACATGTGGGGTTTGCCAGCGGAGGCAAGCGCCCTCTCCATGGCCTGGAAGGCCAGCCCACCCAAGGAGGGATGGGAGCCCGGAACAGAGCAAGACAACCTCAGAACTGGGGTCACACCCCACCCCGACAAGCCAATCCCCAGACCAGGAGTCTCAAGAGAACTGTGAAGCATGAGAGGGAGGATTTCTGGAGGGTGCCATAGAAAAAATCGTCGTGGAACCAAGAATGTCCTCCCCCATGGCAAGCCACTGGCCTGAGAAGAGCCTGATGCCACAAGGACAATTCTGGTTAAGTGAGATCCACTACTGGAGTCGGAGGAAGGGAAGCTGCCGTTGGAGTAATAGGCTTCGATACTTGGGTGGAAGTCAAAGGAGAAGTGTATGTTGGAGTTTGAAGAGAAATACGTTCACCTGAGGGAGGGAACATGAACTTCGATGGGTGAGAGAGACCTCTGGCCACAAGCAACTGGTCAAGAAGTCACAACACATCTTGCTCAGAGAGGCTCCTGATCGATCTCATAGAGAGACCTGAGGGCAATTCTGGCCTTTCTAGAAAAGGACTATATTGGCTACCAACGAATGGAACCAAGGAAGGAGAGTACTTGGTCCTTGCTAATTCGAGAGGAGCAGAGCCTGAACCGAGGACGTCTGCACCAAAGAAAATGGTGTGGAAGTGGTATGTGCCGACGTCAGTGCCAAAGAAGTTGAAGGTGTCTGCACAGTAAAAGAAAGTGTCTGCACCGATGGGTACGGTGCCGTCTAGGAAAGTGTCTGCACCGGTAACAAAGACAGTGCCAAAAAGGACTGCACTGAAGAACATGTCGGTGTCGAAAGTGTCTGCACCATGGAGGACAGTAACGTTGTACTCTGAGCCGAAGGGGATTGTACCAACAGTGCCAAAGGGGACTGTACCTGCATGGACAGTGCCGGTAAGGGCTGCGACGGAACTGTCGGAGCCATAATTGTCTGCACCAGGAACTCCAGGGCTGGTGTCGATAAGGAGGACATGGCTGGAGCCAGAATCACCTTGGGCAGTGCCGAGCCTGGAGTCAACAGGGTTGCAGGTGGCAGCACCGCAGTAGTAGTCAATTTCACCTTCTTATGAGTCAACTCCCTACGATCTCCAGAGGGAGATGAAGGGAGCGACCTCGATGAGAAAGAGGATGAACACCTCTTACAGGGTTTAGCAGGAGGGGGTGAGCCCTCTGACCCAGAAATAGCCTCACAAAAAAGGAGATTTGAGAAGACCTTTCAAGATTAATTTGTTCTTTCTCTCGTTAAGAGTCTTGGTCGAAAAATTTCCACAGTAAGGTGGGAGACATTCAGACAACTGACACTTAAGTCATAGCCATTTGAAATCAGTAACTGATGGCCGCAATCCTTACACTGCTTAAAACCAATGCTACTTTTCTTATCCGACATAATGATGTGGAGGAAGAGAGCATTACCAAAAAGAAGAGGAAAGGCTACCCAAAAGGGTTAGAAGAGAGAAGGAAGAAGGATTACCAACGATGGTGAAGAATTACCTCAAAGGCAAGAAAAGGGTAATAAAGAGAAATAGACTAAAGGGAGAGAGTCTTAAGTATACGATAGGGTAGGACAATATTAGCAGAAACTGTTTGAAAAACTTTAAAGTAGAAACGATCTTTAAAACTTTCAAAAAATTAGACAGCTGAAGAGAGTGGCTTGACACGGCTGTACAGCAATGCGGCAAATGAGATCTGAGGTAACAGGGAGCAGAGCATTCTGGGTAGGACCTTGGCTCGAGAGTTTTTGGCTGACGTGAGCTTGATATTTGGCCGGCTTGGTTCAGAGGACGGAACCGATAACCCATCAGTAAGGAATGAACAAAGATTAACAACATCAGATCAATGGTTTCAAAAGTTTTACACCTATGATTCCTTAGTCCAAAGGTGGTGCCCCAAGCATTACACCAGAAAACCTAGAGCCATTTACTAAAGTTCACAAGAAAATCAAGAAAGGATACTACCCAATGCCTTGGACAGTATGCTGTTCCTGTAGCTTAATTTCTTTATCCACAGCAATGGTATTATTACAGTAAGGAACAAAAACATACAACCTGTATGTGTGATTGTTTTAGGAAGCAGGAGAAACAAGAGCAGCTACAGATAAAGGAATTCTATTTGCTCAACTTGAATATGGCCTGCCCCTAATAGAAGCTGCCTCTAACAAAAACACTAAAGTCTTAAACATACCATTTAACAAAATACCTTATTATCTACTCTTCACAAAGCGATTGCTGCCAGATAATCTTAAAAATAAAATGTCTGCCAGGTAAACAAAGGGATGACCTCTTACTAGGTTATCAGCTGAACTTGTAAAATTAAATTTCTCCTTCCCTAGAATCCAGACTTAAGATGATGATCCTATCCTACAACCTTAGGAAGCAAGCATACTCTGGCCTGCCACTTGAAACATACAAACCTGATCTGCATTTTACTGAACACAACTTTTCTTCGGTTGGAGTTTAACAATGGAAATCATTGCCCCACACCTAAAAGACAAACATTTACTTCAAATTCCAAACTCAGCTAAAAACACATTTCTGCAGGAAAACCCACTGCAAATGCTTACCTTCAAACCATATTGCTTAACGTAAGGAAACTTTGCACTTCCTCACATCATTCTGTGGGACTCAGAAGCAGGAGTTTAACTTTTCAGTAAAGTAAAGAAACATTTCCACCTCTTTAGCCACCTCTCCATTGTTTTTTGTGTTCTCCAAATTATGTTTTGCATTTCTTTGTGATTCTTACTCAGACAATTACTTCAAACTTTAAATAGCTGTTTCTCTGGAAAACAGTTTTGACATTTGCTTTATATATTCTTTGCTATAACTTTTTCTATACTGTGTGCAAATATCTCTGTGCTAAATTTGACATTTTTGTGCTTCTCCATTCTGTTCATATATCCAAGTGTCTGAGCCTGATAATGACCCACTGTATTGGTGATCTACTCCAGTAAAACATTTAAATAAATAAATGTATAAGGAAAAGACCACACATAAAGTATGAGCAAAAATAAGTTTCAAAGATGGAGGAGGAGGATTGGGAGCTAATATAGTTTGAAGACTTGAATGGATTCACTTATCCAATGTTATGGCAAGTACTATACAGATTATCTCATCTATTCACGGACTAAGTTATCAACCGTTTTGATCAGTAGTATACAAAACTGTACTACAATGTCTCAAGTTCATATCTTTATACAACTGTTTATCTTTTGAGTAGAATATCAAGCTACAAGAATCTCCAGGCTAGGTAGAACACCAGTCAACATCTTTTAGACAACTGGCACAGCAAAATCCCCTCATCTTTGAAATACAAACAGCTTGTAATGTTTATTGATCTGTACACTATGGACTAGGTTACTGCTTCACAGCTGTTCCCTAATGTAAGGCTGCAAAAGCTGCAATATCACTCAGCAAATGATCTCTACCGGTCCTTGAAGAGTCATACCCACTTGGTCACAGCAGAAACTAAATCAACTTAATCAACCCTGAGCCTAGCACTCCAACTTGTGGCTGGTTTGCTTTCCCAAATAAGTTCCCAAGTATTTCTGAGCAAAGGAACAAATATCTGATCACATATCAAAAAACGTCCATTGACCTGGACACCTACATGAAAAGCTATCTCCTGGTACTCATAAGGTGAATTATACTTGCTCACACAGATTGACAGCATAAGGATAAAAAGAAGGTAGCAGAATCCTGTCATTCAAAGCAATGTCTGTCAAAAGATTAAGCATAAAGAAATGGCTAGTGGGCAGCACTACTTTTCCTTATGAAAGTCATGTAAAATTTGGAGCACATAACATCTTAGAAATCAGGTACCCTATTGGATGAAGTAATTAGCAAAACAGGGTATCTTCCAGCATAGAAATTTCAAAGGCACAAAACAAACAGGCTTAATAAGAGGTTTCATCATTCAATCATTCATTCATTTCAAGACAAAATTCAAATCGTACAGTTGGAGAACTGCTTTCTTAGATGGGGTGAAGAGCCTCCCTGAGAAACTGAGTCAGTAAATCACTTCCTACAAACTAATCAGAAATTGATTTTGTGGGTCACATTTGGGTTGTACAGCTAGGCTTTTAAGGGCCATAGTTGTCGTTTGCCTAGAATACACACCTATCAACCTAAGAGAAACAATACAACTGAAGTTTAGGAAGCAATGGAAGTCTACCAGGGAAGGTAAGGTGGAACAACAGACCATGCAGAAGAGCTGTGAGGGCACAGCTGAGAAGACTACAATGCCTAGTCTGCCCTTTTGGACCAAATTCTCCATTCCCCTAGAATGGAGAGAAAATACAGTCTTGGGAAAGGAAATAATGCCTTTTATGCACAACATTACTGTGGTATTAATTATAAAGTACAGTTTTGTACCTACCATAAATGTAGATGTCCGATAGACATGCGACTGCAGTCATAACATGTGGGTTGTCCTGCCTCAGGCAGCCCTCGGTCGGCCGGATTCCAAAGTCTGGGTCTGACGTCGGCTGATGTCGCATTTCTCTCCGACGTCAGAGCGGCTGGAGTACATAAGCATCAGCCGACGCCATTTTCTTCAGTGTTTCTTGCCCCAGATGCCAGGTGCCCTCCAAGGAAGGCTGTAATCAAATTGGAAGACAAAAACAGGATTCCAGACAAACAAATGAGCAATAAAACAAATACACCATAACAGATATCCCCAGCTAAGAGTAACAGGGATAGGAGTGGACCCTAGGCATAGAGGGGTATGGAGGGAGGGAAAATCCGACTGCAGTTGCATGTCTATCGGACATCTACATTTATGGTAGGTACAAAACTGTACTATGTCCTTCAAGAATGCAACTGCAGTCATAACATGTGGGTAGAATACCATAGCTTAGCTGGGGAGGAGGAATGCTCTAGGAAAAAGATGGTGTGGCTATCAAACCCTGCAGGACTGCCAAGCAAAGCCTGCTCTGGATCTGGAGTATAGAGGAGATTGTAGTGTTTGGAGAATGTATGCACGGAGCTCCATGTAGCAGCTTCTAGAATGTCCTTGGTAGGCACCCCTCTTAAGAATGCTGTAGAGGTGGCTGTAGCTCTGGTGGAATGTGGTCTGACATTGGCTGGAACAGTCTTTCCATGAAAGGAATAACAGAATCTGATGCAATGTCCAATCCATTTAGAAATAGTCTGTTTTGAAATTGCTTTTCCTTGGACTGCAGGGGCGTAAGCTACAAAAAGTTGTTCAGACTTCCTACTGGCCTTGGTTCTGTCCAGGTAGTATCGAAGTTGTCTGTGAATGTCTAAGGTATGCAACAGTCTTTCCCCCTTATTCTCAGGATTGGGGAAGAAAGCAGGCAGATGAATGGCTTGATTTAAAAAAACCCTAGATACCACCTTTGGCATAAAAGTAGGGTTGGTCCTTAATGAAACCCTGTCTCTGTGAAAAATAATGAAGGGTGGTATTGCCATTATGGCCTGTAGCTCCGAAACCCTTCTTGCTGAGGTAATTGCCAACAGGAAAGCTGTCTTCCATGAGAGAAATCGCAAGTCCACTGAAGCTGCTGGCTCAAATGGAGGTAAGGTCAGTTTTTCTAAGACAAAATTGAGGTCCCAGGTTGGCACTGGGGCCTTTCTTGGTGGCTTAATGTTCTTGATTCCCCTGAGGAATTGCCTTAGTAAGGGGTGAGAAAAAACAGGAGGATCAGTGTTGTATCTTGATGAAATAGCAGATGATGTATCTTTATGGAAGAATATGAGAGGCCGTTCTTTAGCATATCTGCCAAATATTCCAAGATGAGTGGGATGTTCAACAATGATGCATCATGTCCCTTGCTGGTATTCCAATTGCTGAATCTTTTCCACTTTGCTAAGTAAACCTTTCTGGTGGATGGTCTTCGAGCTTCTGTTAGTATCCGCTGAACTTCCTTGGAGAGAGATAAGCTGGGGTTATTTATGGGATCTCCCAGGCTGTTAGCTGCAGTGTCTGACGATTTGGATGCAGTGTTTCGAAATTGTGTTGAGTCAAAAGTTGAGGCCACTGAGGAAAGGCCCACCTCCTGGTGTGACATATGCTCCGTAGTAGTGGGTACCAGTGTTGTCTTGGCCAGTCCGGAGCTATTATGATTCCCTTGGGTTTCTCTGCTTTGATCTTTACTAATACTGAGGTCATCAGTGGCAGAGGTGGGAATGCATAGATTGCTAGGGAGCTCCAGTTGAATGAGAGGGCATCTATTTTCCAAGCTTTTGGATGGTATGTCCTTGTGCAGAATTTTGGTAGAAGATGGTTGAGGTGAGAGGCAAATAGGTCCACTTCTGGCTTGCCCCATGTCGAAGTGAGTTGTCTGAAGGCCTTGGGATGTAACCTCCACTCGTGTGGATCTGTGAAATTCCTGCTTAGGCTGTCCGCCAACACATTGTCTTTTCCTGGAACAAAGTGGGATTGTAACTGGATGTTTAGGCTCAGTGATTTCTCCCATAGCTGCATTGTCAGTCTGCAAAGGGGGGTAAAAGTGAGTTCCCCCTTGCTTGTTTATGTACCACATCACAGTGGTGTTGTCTGTCCGTATCAGTAAATGGCCTTGCTGGAGTTGGTGTTGAAAGGCCTCGATGGCATGCATCACTGCCAGCATTTCCTTTTGGTTTATATGCAGATGTGTTTCCTTTGGAGACCATTGTCCTTGTATACACCTGCCTTCCATGTGCGCCCCCCATCCAAGGTCTGAGGCGTCTGTAGTCATGGTCTGTGTTATCCGTGGTTTTTTGAATGACATACCTGTGTTTGCCTGGCTCACCGAGGCCCACCATAGGAATTCCTTTTGTAGGCATGGAATGAGAGGTATGCTTGTCTCCAAGTTGTTGCTGTGTTGAGACCAAATGCTTTTTAGGTACCATTGAAGCTTTCTCATGTGTAGTCTTGCTAATGAAACCAGGAGAATGCAAGATGCCATGTAACCCAGGGCCTGTAGGAATCTCCTTGCAGTCATCTGGGTGAGTTTTGCTAAACCTCTGAAATAATGAGTTAACTTCTCTTGCTGGTCTTCTGTCAGGTAAGCCATCTGAGAGGCTGTGTCTAGTTTGGCTCCTAAGAAGATTATTTGCTGGGATGGCTGCAGTCTTGACTTTTGGAAGTTGACTGTGTATCCCAGAGCTTGAAGTAATTGTATGACATAATCCAGGTTTTTTGTCAACATCAATTTGTCGTCCGCTTGTATGAGGCAGTCGTCCAGGTACGGGTAAATTTGTATACCCTGGAGCCTGCAATGAGCAATTACTGAAGCCAGGCATTTTGTAAATACTCTGGGCACAGTAGATAAGCCAAATGGCAATGCTGAGAATTGATAATGCTCTGGCCCTGCAAGAAATCTGAGGTATCTTCTGCAGCTGTGTCTGATAGGGACATGCAGGTATGCCTCCTTGAGGTCCAGAGTAATCAGCCACGACCCCTTGCCCAGCATGGGAAGGAGTTGCTGTAGAGTCAGCATTTTGAACTTTGGTACTATGAGAAAGGTGTTTAATGCGGACAAGTCCAGTATTGGTCTCCATTGAGATTCTTTTCTTGGAACCAGGAACAGTCTTGAGTAAAAGCCCTGGTCTTGTTCTTGTTTTGGAACTCTTTCTATTGCTTTCATCCGAGTCAGCAGAGTGATTTGCTTGGTAGCCTCTGCCCTCTGATTTTGTGGAAGGTTTGGCATGCCTTGTTTTCTTGGTAAGGTATGAAAATGAAACCTGTACCCTCGGTCTATAATGTCCAAAATCCATTTGTCCTTTGTCAGTCTGTGCCAGTTTTCTGCAAACAGAGATAATTTCCCGCCCAAGGGAGCTTCTAGTTGTTCCCTGGTAGGCGGTGCTAGAGGAAAGTCATTGAGATTGTGGTTGTGGGGCAGGTGAAACCCCTGTGTCACTTCTTTGGTTTCCTGGCTGCCATTGCCGTCCACTGTAAGGGCCTCTGTATTGGCCTCTTCCTCGGCCACGTCTGTTCTTACCCCTTTGAAACTTTTTCTGGATTAGGAAAGGACCAGTTTTTTGAAGGCCAATTCCTACTGAATCTGGGGGGTTGAACCTGGAGGAAATCTTTCACAGTCTGAACTGATTTTGCTTTTTCTTCGATGGTCTTTAACACATCCTTAGCATTTGTACCAAAAAGCTTGTTCTTTTCCAAAGGTGCATCCAGAAGTTTTGCTTTAACATGATCTGGTAGAGGTTGATCTTTTAACCAAGCATGTCTACGAATGACTGCCCCTGTCATAGCTGCTCTACTTGAAGCTTCCAGTGCATCATATCCAAACTGCAGGAAGTGATTGCTTACTTGCTGAGTGTTATGTACAGCTTCCTGCAAAGTCTTCCTGTCTAAAGGATCAGGAGTGGCTAATGTTTTTTGTAAATCTTCTAACAGATAATCCTGATATTGTAACATATGAAAAATGCAATTTAAAGCTCTCATAGATAAGGTAGTGGATGTGTAAACCTTTTTGCCCCATCTCTCTAATGACCTAGCTTCCCTGTTGGAGGGCAAAGGATTTTTTGAGGTGGAGGCCGAAACTCCTTCAGGCCCCTGTGAAATAGTTTCCAAATCAGAAGTATGGGCCCTGAATAAATGGGAATGAGTTTCTGGGACCCTGTAATACCTGTCTGGCTTGGCTGGAGCAGGAGGAAGAGAATCAGGGGTAGCACTAGAGTCAGAATACAAATCATTCAGAACATCAAGTACAGGAGGAATAGCTAAGGGCCTGTGCTGAGGCTTCTTAAGGAAAGTCCTAAGGCGTTTCCTGGAATCAGAATATTCCTGACCTTGCCACTTGAAATGTTCCCTCATGGTGTGCAGAACTTCCCCAAAAGAAATATCCTCAGGAGGGGAGGCCGAGGGGATGGAGTCTTCTGCATCCGAGTCCTCATATGTCTAAAAGAGCTCTTCCTGGCTATCAGAGTGGACCGAGCCCTCAGAATCTTCATCTGAAGGAGTAGGGTCAGAGGGTTCTATCCGGGGCCTTTTATCAGGAGGAGGCTGGGATCCTCTCTCAGGATGGGCCTGTGAACCTCTAATCATGGAAATTAAATCAGCAGCCATGGACATAATTTGTGTCTCTGGAGTAGGCTGAGGTAAGGATTTAGAAGTAATATGCTTTGTTTTGCTGGCTGCCTTAGCCCTAGTGTAGGCCTTAATAGACATGGCCATGGGGGGCCTGGCAGCTCCACGTGCAGGAGTGACCTTGTCTACAGCAATGGTCTCGGGCATTTCCTCGGTTTCGGTATCCGGAGGAAAATCTATAACTGGCGTCGGAGTAATGTCTGGAATCGGAGTCGTCGGTAATGCGGTGTCTTCAGTTTGGAGTGGTGGAGAGACCGTCTCAGAGGGAACCGGAGCACTCGCTGTAGGTTTTGGCGTGGAGTCGGTGGTAGACGCGGGCCGAGGATGTCGGTCCCGGTCTTTTCGCTTTTTGGGAGTTTGCGATGTCGGACGATCCGACGGCATGGTGTAAGCAAAATTATCACCGAAAAAATCTTCAGCGAACTCTGCCCGGCGCCTGAGAGTGTGCTTGTTGAAGCGAGCACAGGCTACACAGGCCGAGACGTCGTGGTCTGGGCCCAGGCAAGGGAGACAGTAAGAGTGGAAATCCTTATGAGGTATTTGTTTACCACAAGAAAGACAATTGTTAACTTTTTCAGTAATTTCTGACATCGGCTGAGGCAAGAAAAGGTCCCCAATGGGGTACTTAGCTTTTTGATGACTTTGGTATCGTAGAATACAGGAGCTGACCGACCGGCACTTGCGAACTGCTTCTGCTTCGGGCACCGCGCGGCAAGAAAGACTGAAGAAAATGGCGTCGGCTGATGCTTATGTACTCCAGCCGCTCTGACGTCGGAGAGAAATGCGACATCAGCCGACGTCGGACCCAGACTTTGGAATCCGGCCGACCGAGGGCTGCCTGAGGCAGGACAACCCACATGTTATGACTGCAGTTGCATTCTTGAAGGACATCTACAAATACAATACCAAAAACCATAGAATTTCTGAATGCTTCTATAGTCAGTCATAGAAAGCATCTCTTTGAAAATTATGGGCATTTCAGTCTGTTAAAAGGAACAGATCCAAAGGACCAACTAACAGTTTAGGGGTACCTCAGCACAAATCTCTGACATCTGTCGGCAACTGATGAGAAGGAAGAGAAAAAGATGCATCAAAATGTAGATGAGCAAACACCTCAAGTCCAACTCCTTGACCAAATTCAGAATTAAAGGAAACTCCTGGTCTCACAGACTCAAGAAATAATGCCGAAACTTCCTCAAATGAAGTCTGGTAACCCACATTATGAAGCTGACTTGTATGTAAACCAAAACAGAAAGGAAAAGACTGACTGTCTAAAGTAAGGTGTAGCTCAAAGAGCTAACCATGCCAACTTCTCCATTTCCCAGCTTGTCAAAAACACTTTTTCCTAAACCATATTGGGTAGGGCCCAAAAAACACTAGTTTGTGGGGAGAAGATCCAATTTTTAAAATGTATTTATTTTATTTATTTATTTTTACATGTTTGACCCCCCCCTCAACCATAACACCCTTTCTTGGTCTACTGGCCCATTAGTTCCCCATCATAGCAGAAAGAGCCAACCAAGGAGGACTGCCATCAAGTCACTTTGCATTTAGGAAGGGAAGTACAGCATCAGGTTTTTCTAACTTCTGCTGCAGTTACTTTTGCAACTTTGATTAGACTCATTTGTTTTATTTTTCTTCCAGTGACTTTTTTATGCTTGCTAAGCTGCTACGTTTAGTAACCTCTGGAAAAAAATAAAACAAATGTAATGCAGCTGTATTTTTCTGCGATGCATGTGTGTGCTCACGCAATAGTTTTGTCTGTGCCTTAGCATCTGTGTGCACATACACACTGCAAATTTTATGTTTTTCTGAGCACGTATATGTAACTGATTGCATATGTGTTTCGGAATCATTAAATGCTTACATAACATATATGTTAGATGCAAAATACATTCTCCAACAAATACACAGCCTGCAACAATTTTGAAACTTTAGACAGAGGAACCATTTTAAATCAAAAATGTAAAAAAAAAAAAAAACAATATATGTATACACTAATTAAAAAAAAAAAAAAAAAATAGCCCATTTTTCAAGTGTAATGATACCCCTCCAGGGTGGGCATTACAGGAAAATAACGGACCTTCTAGGGGTGTTGACCCCAGGGTGGTATGTTACTTTTCTGCAATATCCATCTTATCAGGCATTTTTGCTTGCTTAACCTGTACAGCTGTATATAGTTTAACAGACAAGTGAATATCTGACAACCATATGGTCAAGCCATTAATCCAAAAACCAAACAGGCAATATACAAACAATTTATGTGGTGGCTCCCCACAGTCCCCCTGTACACCCCTATCTAAAGTCATGCAAATCTCTGGGCAATTTGAACTACTGCAGATAGGTTGCCCATTCCTTGTGGGGGCACAGTTGAATGAGCTTCAACAAGTCAGCTGTTGAGTCATTAAATGACACCCATTCCTGCAAAGGCAAGTTTTTAGGGCTTGTTAAGTCTTGCTAAGAAAGCCTGAAAGACAGCAATACAATAAAAACAGTACTTACCCCAATAATGCTAAGCCCCTTAATGTAGTCAATTCGAGGCTGAGCTTGAGGAACACAGCCAGCCAGCACCACTTTCTTATTTTCCTGTTGAGCTTTCCTGTAACAAAAAAAAAAGCTTCATTTATGGAATACTGCATAATGCAGCAACACTAAATTAAAAACAATTTGCTTCCTAGAAGGATGCATTTTATAACATACTGTAAAAATTAGCTATTACATTGTCTTTTTCTTATTTTAATACATTGTACCTTGATCTTTATATCTAGCTTTACTTGCCAAGTAATATAAGCTTTGTTATTTCATGTACACACCTACCTCTTGGTTTGTTCTGCTTTTTCTGTTTGTGTAATACATAAGAATACTGCAGTTGTTTTCCCCCAGAATAGTATGTTACATTCTAAATTCTAGATAACTGATGTACGCAAAGTAACATGCATGTGTGCGTGTGTATGTCTTCATAGGTAGGTACTAGGCTATTGGCCTTAGGAGCTATATAAGCCTAGACAAATGGTACCCTGGCTTTTGCCACCCAAGAAAATTATTTTCCTGTGCCCCTGTCAAGCAGAGCCACAGAAGTGATCCCTGGGGTGAATATCTCCCATCCAATCATCAAGATTTTTCTTGAAGAGTGCTGAGGAGCAGCTTTGTTTGATATAGATAGGTAGTTTGTTCCAGAGTATGGGAAGTCTCTGGAACAGGAATCTATCCCTCAAGCATGTTCTTTTTATTGTGATGACAAAAATTAGGTCCCTAGAGCGTGTAGCTCGAAGGGATTGGGATTTCTTTAAGTGGAGCATGTCCAACAACTCTGGGTTTGACATAGCTTTGTATGTTAGGCACAGATCGCCTCTGAGTAGGCGATATGCGACAGAGTAAAGCTGGAGTTTTTTGAGACGGTCTACATAGGGCATCTGTTTGAGGCTGGTAATCCTCTTTGTAAGGTATTTCTCCGGCCTTTCCAGTTGTTGTAGAAGTCTTGTGAGGTGCATACCAAAAGGAGCGTTGTACTCTATAATGGGTCTGAGTGATGAGTAGAGGGGAACAATTACCTCTTTTTTCATGGATGAGAAGCTTTTTGTGATGAGGTGTGCCACGTAGAAGGATTTTCTGACTACTGTGGCGATGTGATTATCAAAGAAGAGACTACTGTCCACCTCTGTCCCAAGGTCTCATCACACTTTCGGTGTCAATTAGACTACCGCCTATGTGGTAGTTCATGGGTACAAAGTTTTTTACCAAAAGGGATGACCATGCACTTATGACCTTCTTGAAACTCACTAAATAGCTGGTGGTATGCTGGTGTTTAAACACCTAATATTCTCTTATACAAACCTTTTTTTTTTTTAATATCAGCTTAATTTTTTACACAGAACCCTGCCAGGTAATGGCTTTTCCTCATCATCTCTACTTGACTCAGCCCTACTCTGTGGTCTCTGCAGTCATTTAACAGTAACAATAGTTGCAGTTAAAAAAAATAAACACAATGTGTTTAAGTTATTAAAAAAAAAATTCTAAGCTTGTTTCCTGCCTTTCCTGTAACTAGTCAAGTCCAGATACAGACTTGCTGCATCCTGGACTGTTGGTAAGCTTCTGAGCCTCCCAAGCCTTTCTGTGTTTTGGAGGGAAGCCTTCAAGTTTATCAGTGGGAGTGGTAAGCACCAAGTAGCCTATCTACCACGGGAAGAGTGGGTCTTGGCCCTGAAATTGTAGTTCATTGGCCGTTTTTGCGCAGTTTTACCATCTCTTTCTACTTTCTGGTTAAAAGCCCGTTTTGCGTTTGGTCTCTGCCTTTCCTATAACGACTGTAGTCCAGGTACAGATTTGCTGTATCCAGGACTATCGGTAAGCGTCTGAGCCCCCCCAAGCTCTTATGTGTTGGAGAGAAGCCTTCTAGCTTATCAGTGGGAGTGGTAAGCACTAGGTAACCTATCTACCACAGGAGGAGTGGTTTCTGGCCCAGAAATGATAGTTTACTGGCCGTTTGGGAAGCTTTTTCATCTCTTTCAACCTTCTGATTTAAAAGCCTGTGTTTGCACTTGTTTCTTGCCTTTCCTGTTACTAGTCTAGCCCAGGTACAGATTTGCTGTTTCCAGGACTCTTTGTAAGCATATGAGCCCCTCAATGCTTTCGGTGTTGGAGGAAAGCCTTCTAGCTCATCAGTGGGAGTGGTAAGCATCAGGTAGCCTACCTACCACAAGAGGAGTGGTCCCTGGCCCAGAAATTGTAGCTACTGGCTGTTTAAGCAGTTTTTTTCCATCTCTTTCAACTTTCTGGTTTGTAAGTCACACGTGTGCTTGTTTCCCACCTTTCCTATAACTACCCTAGTCCGGTTACAGATTTGATGTATCCAGGACTGTATGTAAGCTTCTGAGCCTTCCAAGCCATTCAGTGTTGGAGGGAAGCCTTCTAGCTTATCAGTGGGAGGGGTAAGCACTAGGTAGCCTAATTCCTCCATGGGAAGGGCGAGGTTTGGTCCAGAAATAGTAGTTTATTTGGCCGTTTGGGCAGTTTTCCATCTCTTTCAACTTGCTGGCTTAAAAGCCTGCATTTGTACTTGTTCCCTGCCTTTCCTGTAACTAGTCTAGTCCAGGTACAGACTTGCTGTATGCAGGACTCTTTGTAAGCTTCTGAGCCCCCCAAGCGTTTCTGTGTTGGAGGGAAGCCTTCTAGCTTATCAGTGGGATTGGTAAGCACTAGGTAGCCTGTCTACCACGAGAGGAGAGGTTCTTGACCCTGAAATTGTAGTTTATTGACCATTTGGACAGTTTGACCGTCTCTTCCAACTTTCTGGTTTAAAAGACCACATCTCTGCTTGTTTCCCATCTTTCCTGCAACTAACCTACTGGGTAGCACTAGAAAGCCTTAAACTGATACAAGCCTTCAAGCTTAGAAGAGAGACTTTGGAGTGATTATCAGTTTTCTGTACTTTCTTGCTGTGCTTAACTGTTTTCCACCTAAACACAGATTTTCCAGCATTTATTGTGATTTAAAAGCTTGTTTTTTTCACATATTGTACTTATTTGACTGCCTGCACTTTTAAAAAGTTTTTTGTTTAAATAATTTAACTGTTGTAGGCTACACACTAAAGTGCAATAGCCTTTTCTGATTGTTTGTAGTCGTTTAAAGCTGTTTTAAGTGTATTTTTTACCGTTTCTGCCTTATCTTTTCAAAAAATACAAACAAAAAAATTCCTTGTTTCCCGCCTTTCTAAGCTAGCATAGTCCAGTTTTCAGGCTAGAGCTGAATTCAGGGCTGTGATACAAGTTTCTGAGCTGCCCATACCTTACTTGGATAGAAGGAAGTTTCTCTGCTCACCTGTGAGAGAGGGAAGCTTTGAGCAAGCTATCTGTCCCTGGAGGAGTGGTTCCAGCCCAGACGTTAGAAGTTTATTGGCCATTTTGGGCTAATTTCTATCTCTCTCATTTCCCTACTATAAAAACCGCGTTTGCACGGTTTTGCACACTGGGCAGTGCAGGTTAGCTACGGTTAAATTATTCCTGGCTCCACTAAGTCTCCTCTTCAGTTTTTCCCTTGAAACTACTCTAACTCTCAACCTAAGCACTCAAAAAGCATCTTACAGCCCAGCACTTGCTCAGACCTAATAGCAAGCACTAATATACCCTGACACTGATTGCCCAGCAGGGCAAGGCTCTTTATTCACCCCTCACCAACCAAGCGACTAAGCAGCTCACCCTACTATTCAGGCATGACCAAAGGACAACTTCAGGAGGACTCTCCAGTCCAGCTGGTGAATCTGGGTACCCTGAGGCAATGTTACAACTGCCCCATGTACACAGACAACCCTCTCCTTCTACCACAAAACACTAACATATGCGAGAGATGCAATTATACATCCAAACTGGAAGCTAAGCTATCTCCACCCAAGACTGGAACAGACAGTCAAGAGGAGAAGGTTAACACATGCACCATACCTCCAACCGCACACAGACCTACTAAAACAGCACTGGCAAAACGTACACATAAATACACAAAATCATACTCGGAGGCTCTAAATAAAAACCTGCAAAAGCATCAGAAACCTCCAAAGCAGACACCCAAACAACCTGCACCTCCCGTCACAAACCAGACAACACATAAAAAACACAAAATCAGTGTGCCACACAATCACAGCCCTTAAGGCAAAATAACATACCTAACACACTAGTAATAGGTGACTCTATAGTCAGGCACACTAACATCCTGCTCAATATGCTGGACAAGCAGAAGGTTACTGTTAGCTGCCTGTCGGGAGCCAGAATCCGCCACATAACACAGTCACTCAGGTAACTCCAGAACAAGTACAAATATGACTCTGTCATTGTTCATGTTTGTGTGAATGACCTGAGACATACTTCCCTGGTACCTACATGAAAAGAGACATGGAAGAGCTCTCTGATCATGTAGCCCAGGCGGGTATGACCCTGACCCTGAGTAGCATCCTGCCCTCACCAAGAATGATACCTCAGTATAAAGAAAAAATTATCAATTTCAACAATTGGCTAAGCTCCTGGTGTCATTCAAAGGGGATCCAGTGTCTGTCAGCCTGGGACGACATGCTCGACAAGCCGCGTTGCTTCACAAGAGATGGCTTGCACCTGTCACCCCTAGGCTTTCGAATACTGGCTAAGGCACTTGCTGCCCCCATAGTGCCTTTTTTAGGCAAGGCTCAAAAGTCAAACCCACCTCCATAAACAGCACAATTAACGAAAAACTGAGGGTTATGCTATTCAATGCCAGGAGTTTAAATCTCAAAATGCACGCGCTCGAAGCACTTCTCAGTATGGAGAACGTCAACATCTGTGCAGTAACTGAAACCTGGTTCAAGGCTCCAAAGAGCACCCCAGCGCTACCGAGCTACAACATATACCACACGTTTTGGCCACAGAACATGGACCAAAACACAAAAGGAGGGGGTGTATCCATATTCATCAAGGATATCTACACCTCCAGGTAAGTGGCGCAGAGATCATCCACGTGCAACTAACATCAGGCAAATCTGCAATGCAAATTCTGGCCTGCTACAGATCACCCTCCATGACCCAGGACCACCACTCCACCTTTCTGGAGACACTGTAAAACATGAAGGTCCTACCAAACACCCTGATATTGGGCGATTTCAATTACCTTACCATTCACTGGGAAAACTACTCGAGTACAAACTCCCAGGCCCAGCGCTTCCTGGAATTCATCAACTCAAACGCTCTGGATCAGCTGGTAAACTCTCCTACCACAGGTGAAAACATACTGGACCTGGTCATCACCAACATGGGCGACAGGTGTTCCACACCAGAGGTAAACCCGTCACTGGCTAGATCAGACCATAAACTAATCACTCTGGATGTCCACACCCCACCACCACCCCAACTAAGGAAACCACAGTAAGAAACTTTTCTAAAGCAAACTTCACCTTACTTAAGACAGAGGTGGTAAGTTTCACAGCCCCCACACTGAAGGAAAATGCTGCCCAAGATGCAGAAACCTTTACAAATGCACTCTATGAGCACCTACAAGGATGCATGGATCGTGCCATCCCTAGCAAAACCAAGACTTACTCCTCCAAGAGAAGGAAGCCAGTTTGGTGGACCCCTGCCATAAACAGGCTATACAATAGAAGGAGGAAATTAATTCAGAAAAAAAGCAAATCCCAAGAAGGAAAGACATCCCTGACTAGTATCAATAAGAAACTAAGGTCCCTCATGAAATCATCCAAGGCTAACTTCGAAAGAAAAATAGCCAAGGATTCAAAAGATAACCACAAAGCCTTCTTTAGCTATGTTATGAATCTAAGTGGCAACTCACAGATATGCACTGAACTAGTGTAAAATAGCACAAAATATACTGAACCTACTGATATTGCCAACATCCTGGCAGATAGATTCAGTGCAAACTTCACCCCCCTCTCACCTCCAAAAGGGCCCACAACAATACCGGAAAAGTGTAGTGTCTCAAAAAATCAGACAAGCACAAGTGAAAACAGCCCTTTCAAAAGCCAAAAACACAGCGTCAGTGGGACCAGATGGTGTCCCAGGCTGCGTCTTGCACGAACTAACCCCCCACCTAAACACGCTGTTCAACCTCAGCCTCTCCACAGGCTACGTGCCCATAGAATGGCGAACAGCAATGGCTATTCATCTCCACAAAGGAGGGATCACAACTGACCTGGTAACTATTGCCCCATAAGCCTGACTAGCCTGGTCTGCAAGGCTATGGAGCGCATCATCATGGAACTCATTAACAAAGACATGGGGAACCTCCAAACACTTGACCCGACACAATTCGGCTTTGTTAGGGCAGATCATGCCTACTAAACCTGGCTGACTTCTTCGAGACAGTCACCAAGGCTATAGAAGAGGGAAAAGTGGTTCACACAGCCTACCTTGACCTTGCCAAGGCTTTCGACACCATTCCCCACTCAGGTATTACAGAAAAACTCACCAGCCTGAACATAAACCCCTACGTCACGAGATGGGTTGCCAACTGGCTTACAGACAGAACTCACACTGTAAGAATAGTGGGCTCCAGGTCCAACTCTAAACCAGTCACAAGTGCTGTCCCACATGGCTCAGTCCTGGGACCCCTGTTGTTCAGCATATACTTCTCAGAAGTACAGGCAAACACAGGAGGACTATAGCAAACCAAGTTAGCTGATGACTGCACACTGGGAGCCATAACTGACTCTCCGGCTGACACGGACATCCTCCAAAAGGGCCTTACTGAGACAGACACCTGGTATCAAAGTCATGGCCTCAAGCTAAATGCCAAAAAATGCATAGTCATCCCATTTGGGAAAAACAAAACACCCACAAATTACCACATAGGTGGCAGCCCCCTTAATACAGAAGAGGTAATAAGAGACCTGGGGACCCAGGTAGATAGTAATCTCTCCTTTGACAATCATATTGCCAAAGTAGTTAGGAAATCCTTCTATGTGGCCCATCTAATTACTAAAGGGTTCGCATCTAGAAATAAAGAGGTTATAGTGCCCCTCTACTTGTCACTCATTACACCCATCATAGAGTACAATGTCCCATTTGGGATGTACCTCACAAAACACTTCCAACAGTTGGAAAGACCACAAAAGTACCTCACCAAGAGGATTACTGGCCTCAAACATATGTCCTATGCAGCCCGACTGAAAAAACTCCGACTGTACTCAGTGGCATATCCCTTACTTAGAGGTGATGTCTGCCTGACTTACAAAGCCATGTCCAACTCAGAATTGATGGACATGCTCCACCTAAAGAAATACAAGTTACTGCGAGCCATGCGCTGTATTGAGCTAAACCTCACCACAACAATAAATAGAACATGCTGGAGGGATAGATTCCTGTCACAGAGACTCCCCATGCTTTGGAACAAAATTCCAAATTACATCAGGCAGAGCCCCTCACTAACACTCTTCAAGAGAAACCTTGACGAGTGGATGGGTAACAGAAAATACACCCCTGGAATCACTTCATTGGCTCTGCTTGACAGAGGATCAGTTAATTAATCAATGGGGTGGCGACAGCTGACACACTCTGGCTAGGCTTATAAATGCCCTCGGGCAGATAGCCTAGTACCTACCTATGAACCTATGTTGCAACTGAATGCAGGTCAGCAACAAAGGCAAGAGAAATTGGGGGTATTTTCAGCCACTTGACTCTAAACACAATGTATCAAGCCAGTTCTAACTACATAATTGCATTTCTGTACACAAGTACAGCTAATGAGCTGCAGGGGTCAACGTAAGACCCCTCAGAGGCATGGTTACTGTCACTCTCCCAACTACCAATGGTGATGACACTGATTTAAGTTTCCAAAATGAAAAAGCAGGCTCCCAGGTAGTTCCTCTGACAGCTGATTCACTTATAAATTCCATGGAGGTTTTTAAAATCCAGTACTAAATGTATGCCTGCTTTACCAGCATTACCAACACTCACTCACTCTCCCTCTAGGTGTAATAACCACTGTTATCCATGTATTGGTACAGTCCAGTATGCCACACCATGGCCTTTCACCAGACATTTGTGGTATCACAGAAAATGAAACCAAATTGACCCTTGGATTACCTGAGAGTAGAAAACAGAATTAACAGGCCAAGGTTGTATAAGGCTGTACAACTGGGTCTATATTAAATCAGCGAATGCTTAAAAAAGCGAAAACTGATTTCTCGAACCCATGTAAACGAAAGCTTACAATCCCGAACACTTGGAACAACGATTTTTTTTTCTCAGGGAAAAAAATCACTCTTCCACAAAAATAAATAAATAAATAAATAAATTACTTCAAAACATTACATAAAGTGCTGTGCCCCCCCACACACCCCCTACTTAATTATACCAACTCTGAGATTGCACTACAGTGAGGAAAACAGAGGTGGCCAAGCAATTTCTTTCCCAGGGAAAGAAATTGCTTATATGTCATTTCTGCTATTTTGTGGTTTGGTGCTTTCAAGTTCGATCAAGACGCACTCGAAGAATTGCGTCTTCGATTATCTAATAGGAACCTGTACAACTGGGGCCCAATGAAATGCAAAATGTAGTTAAGTCCCTGTAGAGAGGAAGGCTACAGTGGTTAATTTGGTTTAAAGCAAGTATCCATACATCCTAATAAGGAAGCTGTTGTAATTTTTCTCTTTGGCTCTGTATTGCTGGGGTCATCGTACAATATCCGAATGGGTGTCCATGCTCTTGGACTGCCCACATCCATGAAGAAATAATTCCTAGGAGAAATAGTTAATCCTTGGTTAATAAACAAAATCTCTGGATGCCTAATTTCTTATGATCTGCTTATTTATTGGTAATAAATTGGCAGATATGACCACGGCAATCCACAGCCAAAGAGAAATATTACAACAACTTCCTTTTTAGGACATATGGATGCTTGCTTTAAACAAAATTAACCCCTGCAGCCTTCCCCTTTACAGGGCCAGACATATGTGGTCAAGAGCCCATGGAAAATACAACATACACAGTGTTACATTTGGCTGACCTATAATAGGACCCTCCTCGATGGATCTTTGGTTAGGTTCTTCCCCTCTATGAGTCAACTTTGGCAAAATTTAGGAAAAAACATTACTGGGATATAGGAGTATCCTTTCTGACATGCAGTGACATCAAAGAAATATTTCACAACTGTCTTTTATGTGGCAAGTTTGCCCCACAGCCAGTAATGAGAACTTTACTCCAAATCACAAAATAAAAAAGAAGACTTGAAACTTACAATATAAACAAGTAATATTTAAGCATATACTCGCACAAAATTCAACAGTCGAAAGGATATATGTAGGAAATGATCACATAAAAAGGGGTGGAAGGAGGACGTACCTGAGCCATCGAGGAGTATCATTTCATAGAAGATATGCTAACAAGGTTAGCAGTTAAATCAAACACTGACGATCCTCAGTGACAAGGTCCTGTTGGGACAAATCCAAAACAATACTCACCAAGGTCAAAAGAGCCACAGAAACATGCAAAGGCAGAGCTCACAAAACTGAGGTCTGATGTACTGTCTTTCTAAATGAGGTCCAACTTACACAGTAGCAATGAAGACCAAGTGACCACAGCAAAAATACCTGTAATGGAGACATTTTTAAAGTACACACTGGAGACAGCCATTCCTCTAATGGAAGGAATTTTAAATGAAGCACCCGTCAGTGGATGGTTAACTGCCTAATGGCAAAAGCTAATGCAATATGCACTCTACTTTGAAAACATCTGCTTTGGCAAACTGCAAGCATTTTCTTCCTTGCAGAAAGGAGATGATCACTTGGTCCCAACTTCCTAATCTCATACATATATTTCAGGTGAGGACTGCTTCTCTTGGTCTCTACCTCCACAATGAAGACTAGAAGATGAATCCAGGGGCATCTCAGAATCCAGATTCTTGAGAAAGACCACAAATGTTTTTTTACAATTAAATCTCAAAGCTTTGACAGCCCGCATTATATAGATGTGACAGTCACTAAGACGCTCTTCCAAGAAAAAAATTCAGCATCATTGTCCAGAAGGCTCAAAAAGAAGATGGGTATGGCTCTCCAATATGAAGTTCAGGTCCTACTGAGAGAAGAAATTATCCCCAAACAGATGCAGCATTTTTTTAAGACACTGCATGACCAGTCATGATGCTGAGCCACAATCATTTCCTCTACAACATAATGATGCAAACAAATAGCTGCCACATATGCCAGTGACAGTATAGTACCGGAGGCCCAAATCTGTCAGGTGCCTAAGAAAGGTGAGAATCACATTCAGAATGATTGACTTGAGCAGTAAATGGTAACAGCCTGCCAAAAGCAGCTGCTTTCTACCAAATGGATGGTTTCCTACTAGCCTGAAACACTGAAACCAAATCCAACAAATCTGGCATGATCAATGACAACAGAATCCAGTATCTAAAATGAAGAAGGGTGTCATCTCAACTATGTGAGATATCCTTTGTTAGGACTGGAAGGCTCCTATACTGCAAGAAACCCAAGTACTTGCACCCATGCTCTTCTCAGCCAACAAGAGGCAAGCAGAATGAGAATGAGTTTTGGTCTTCCTTCACTGAATTTTGGAAGGAGCCATGGAATCAGCAGGAACAATAAAAGAATCTCTCAACTTATGAGCTGGAAAACATGTCCACAGCTACTCTCCTTGCTCCACTGCACTGAACAGACAAAGACTAAAACACTCTCCAGTTAGTGAACAGGCAGACTTCCAGACTGCCCCTCTTTTGAAACATTAAGACCAGCCACAGCCTCTGTATCATCTTCACTGGAAATGTGAAATGCAAGAACAGAAATGCCCTTTGACTGGCCCACTGCCAGGCAAGCACTACTTCCCTGCTGAGAGAGTATGACTTCATGGCCACTTGCACATTTAGATAATGCAAAACAAATGGGAGGAGGATACACTCTAAAAACAGCTTTATATGTAAGGAAATGCACAGGAGGAGATTGAAGGGGTGGTTAGCTACTCTGGATCTGAAAATGGTAGTCTGAAACCAGGAGAAGCTCTGTTATGTGGTAGCTCTGCATAGTCTGATACTTTATAGGCTACAAGAAAACTTACATCGTCAGTGTGCAAATGACACCAACCATAAAAATCATGGTGCCATCAAATTACCATTTCACATTCAAGTTAATTAAGGTACTTGTTACAACTACACAAAAAGAACAGTAAAAGCATGAAGATAAACAAAGTCTGAATAACACTGTGGGGAAAACGAGGTGAATCATTAAAATCATATGCCACACTAAATCAGTTGTACAAATCCCCTAAAAAGAATAAATAACTTAAAATAAAATAAAACACTAAGAATCATCACTATTAAAATTCAAATCAAGCCTGGGAACTACAGCAGAGTTTTAATCTGGTCCATATATTGTCAAGCTTATCCATTTGGCCAAAGCCATGTCATCCTGAGCCTCCTTTGAGGGCAGGAAGGGCCAACAATTCAGGGTGTTCAACGCCATGGCAATGAAGGATATTGCATAAGGTCTTCTAATTTGTGATGACCACAGGGACTGCATCAAAGACCGTTCCTAGTGCATAGATGTTTCCAAGATTCCTAGTAGTAGTCACAAGAAGTCCATCAACGTAAAAGAACACACAAAATTCATCTCCTGCAAAGCCTAAGCCACTATAGGCAATACTTGGTGCTGAAGAATGCCCAAACTTTAGGACTTTGTACTGTAGGACAAGCCAGCCAAATAAAACAGGAGGGATGTCCTATATGGACCCCAAACACTGATTTGCCAAAAAGGTTGTCATTTTGTCCAATGACACCATCTAGGTGTCCAGCAGGATCCATGGTATAGCTCTCACATGGTAACCTTCCAGAACACAGCCAGTAATGGGAATGAAATGGCCCATTCCCTCAATAAGAAAAACTCATTCAAGCCATCCTGTGCAAGTAAAGGCACGACCCCAGAGCTCCACACTCAAGAGTCTACATAATCAAAATAGCAAAGGGCTATATTTTAACTCACTCTGGAAGCCAATGGCAATCTCCATAAGCTCCTCCCTAAACTCACACTCGAAAAAGTCCTTGAAGCTTTTCCAATATTTATCTTTCACTTGGGAGCGGAATTTAGATAAGTGAGCTTGAGTAGTTGAAATGACTGGCTGTGTGTGGGAGGGATGGGGATAGACTATCCTTGACCTTTTTAAAGACAATGGTCTCCAGACCCTCTGACTCCTCAAAGAAGCCTAACAGTGAGAATTTCCATGTCCCTCCTCCAGACCACGTAAACTCGTGCAAGAGTAAGTGTGATGTGTAATGGATATAAGGAGAATGCAAGCTGTGCATGATTGCTGAATAAAGCTGACAAATAAGGAAAAAAAGGACTGGATTAGGTCCAGCTCTATCCTGATATCCTGTTCTCCAATGGTTTGCTCTTGTTATTACCTGGCAAATCCTACGCACACAAAGCAGTCATATCCCTTCGTATCCAGCTCCTGAGCTACAGACCATGGCAAGAGAAGATCTGATGGACTCCTTAAACTGAGATTGACTGTTCCCACTGGACATGAGGCAGTCCTTTCAGTCCACTAGTAGATGAAACAAGACACTGTACTGCAGGCTCAGGCTAGTCAACCACAGCCTGCAACTAATCAACTGTGGACTGGATGGTGCATGGGACATGCCTTCTCTAACCATCAAGCCTCTCAGTGAAGAAAAATACTGGCCTAATCCTGAGTCATTAGTAGCCAACAATGCAGCTCGGCTCCTGCACAGACCAGATGGCTGCTGTAACACCAGGCTCACTTGAAAGAGGGAAAGATCAGGACCTACCAAGCAAATGTCTCTCTGGGTGAGTGGACCCTTCTCTCCCTTGCAAGAAATTTTCAACAGCCACTATTTTTATTTTTGGTTGTGAGATAAAGCAAAAGTTACTCCCTTCTGTGAAGATGATCATCAGAACTGAATTTCTAACACATATGAAAGTGTTTTAGATAATGACCCTCCAGAAGACAATAAAAGCAATGCCAGTGCGGGTCTTCGGTGGTAGTGTGATAGCCAGATATACTTTCTTTGCCCACAAGACATGCAAACAGAGGAAACTGCAGTGATAACAAAAGGAGCAAGATCCAAAACTTTACAAGTGGCAGAAAGTAATTGGTGGACTCAAGGAATACATGTAGTTGCATATGCGGTATGCAAGATCTTAATATGAGCCAGAATGGGTGTACTACCCTGATAAAAATACTCCCCTGAATTCTGAGAAAACTAGTTGGCGGGAAAAATTAATCTAACCAAAGGTCCAAAGATGGTCTTTGATGTTACATCAATATTTCAGTTCTGCTATTAACAGCCTCAGACATTCTCCACTCTACACTGCAGTTCACCACAAGCAGTGTAAAATGTTCTAGGTCATATACTACCATTCTTTCAGGCATTGCATTCCTTCAATAACAAGGTCTGAAATACTAATTGAATTCTGGTCAGAGACTATTCAAAGTGATGTTCATGTTGATACCAGTAATGAGTTGATCCTGTTATCAGAGCCAAAAGCCTTGGAAACAGTCTCACTATTCCCTTTGTCTAGTAGACAACATAAAAGGCACTGCTGAGTGGCCAACTTAACATTTTCCTTTCTGTAAATACCAACCCGTCTTGGTGCTTTGTAACAAACTGCATGTGCAGTTTACTAAAATTAACTGCACACCCAGCCATTATACTTCCCCACTCGAAATCCACACTTATCAAATGTTAGATGTGGTGGCCAAAACTGAACTAATGTAACCATTTCTAATATAGTTTTATGGGACTACCAGTATATACTGGCATTTTAATATCTGATAATAAACTAGCCATTTCCAAACATTTAGCCTTATATTGTCGCCAGAGGATTTGAGATGCCACACCTTATCTATTGTGTATAATTTTGTCCAGCCATAATTTTCCATGCCAAAATTCAACTTAATTACTCTGCAGAAACTAAGACATACTCATAAGATAAGCATATCAAAATATGCACTAAAATATTACAAAGTAATAAAAATACAGAAATAAAAAACAGCAGAAGTACGATGCTAAATGTAATTTGTCAAATGCTACATTGTAATTTTGACAGGGTTAATAAAAAAAATCAATATGGCAACTTCTGTTTGTCTTCACAAATGTAAGTCCAACATTTTATTTTCTAAACCTACTTGATTATGCTCTTGTTTACTGAGATCACTTTCTGCTCCAGATGTGAAAAATGTTAACTGTATTTAACAGGCAGCATAACAAAAAAATGTCATGCAGAAGTTCTGAACAGAAACTGCTGAAACCTATTAGTTTTTTGAAGGTGTTAAATTTGCCAAATACAAGCTTACACCTTTGACTTTTTTTCATCATCTTTTTGTAGGGCCCAATCTCACCCCTCCAAAGCCATCCCATGTCCGAAGTTAGTCCATTCACTATTTACATCCTGGCAAATGGAAGATACCAAAAGGGAAAGGCAACAGCCAGGAACAGTGGCTGTCATCCTAAAACAGGTTATCATTTTTTCTTACAGCCTTAGTTCCTACATATCAGCTGACTACTAAAGTTCACTGGATGGCTACATCAAGATGCTTGGAAGTGTGAGCAATGCTGGCTGGAGTGCAGGCATTCCTTGGCCATGTTCAAGATTCTGAGTCCCCACACACTAACGCATAGCACTAAGCTTTCTCTTAGGTGGTCCTCTCTCCTTCTGAGATGATCTGAGCTGACCTTAGCCATCACTACTATCCTGTCCTGGCCATTTCTTTCAATACTAAAGCCACTAACAAAACCAGGGTAATATATGGCAAAGTCCATGTTTCATTGCTCTATACCACTAAGCCAACCATGGAGATTTTCAAATCCCAAGAACTATTTTCTCTAATACGTACTATATAGGAATTTGATTACAGCTCGTCAGGAATATGACGGTTCATATCACACCACAAATGGAATTTTTCCATCTCTAAATTAAACTGTGCCCTCACTTATGAATAATGTTCATCCTGTATTCAGGAATTATATCATAAAACAAATATGTTAATGTTTTATGACGAAACTACTGAAAACTGATGACATTACAGTAACAAATTTAAACAGGTGAATGCAACCTCTTAATTCTGGTAATTAAAGCATTTTCTCCCAAGACATCATGCATAGTATAAACATTTCTTAGGAGCTCTTCACAAATGTGAAAAGTCATCACTCCACCACTAAGGGAGATTTCAGTCTGCAAAATCATTTTCTGGGTTATCTATGGACATGTAAGCAGAAGCCACAACCAGGATTCTTCTATAAAATAATATAGTTTATTTTACAGAAGATAAATAAATATTTTATTTTATAGAAGATAAATAATATATTTTATTTTACAGAAGAATCCTGGTAATGACTTCTGGTTACTAGCTTTTTATTTTTTTCTTGGTCGTTCAGTGGTAACTGTTCACTTTTTTTGTTATCATCTATGGACATACTACACTGAAGGTTTGGAATAAAACACTAAAAAATAAATAAATAAAAACAAAAATGGGCTGATGCATTTTCTACATCCAATATAGTTTAACAACTTTGTCAGTTTTTAAAACTGTCACCTAAAATTTACAATACAGGCATTTATTCTGCACTGCCAATATCAGAACTGACTTATGAAATCGTTTTAGATAAGCACTATGGCAATACAGAAAGATTGAATTTTTCCCTCATCCACCTGCAGGACCTGGCCCTATGGCTCTTATCTACACTCAATCAGCCCTCCTGTCTATTTGATTCTCTGCTGGGAAACACAATCAGCCCACTCATTCTCCCAAAAGTGAGATGGTTGGGTGGTACAGTGTGGGTTAGCTTACTGGTCCTGCAACATGGCCTTCCCACCTCTGGTGAAGCACCCCCTTGGCAGCTCTCTAACCTCCACTGCATGCGGTCACTGTCAGCAGTGTGTCACTGATCCTGCTGTACATGCTCTGCAAATAGCATGTGCTCTCTAGGCTCCTGCTTGACAGATGTAATTCCCAGTGCTACCACTTGGTGTTATCCAAGTGGCAAGGCAGAACTGCCTCACCTCCCTCTGGACGGGTGAACTGGCATTCGACACTCAATCCCATCCATCTCCACCAGCTCCCTGGGGCACCTTAGTCACTACTCAGACCTGGGTCACTTACTTTATGCTTCTACTCCACAAAGCTGGCTGAAATTTTGCATTTTATTCAATCACCATCCCTTGAATATGCAGTTTTATGTCCATCCCTCTGGCCCATCAGACTCTGATTCACTCTCACTTTGATATAAAAGCTATCTGCATTCCAACTCCTGCTGTGTGTAACTAGCCAAATTGTAAAATTTGAATGAGAAAATCATTCAACTTTCTGGAAGATCACGCTGTCCGAGACAGTCATTCTTCCAAGCAAGAATGGATGGCATATCAAGCCATTCTGTAGTAATTCCCTCAATTATAAGCTGCAGGCCTAAAAGACAAATGCATACACACAAACACACCCATGCCTGGTGCTATGTGGGCAACTCAAAGTTCTTCCATCTCCAATTAGAAAAGAACAATCTCTCAAGTGCCTTAACATTTCCCTACTGGCTGACCCCTCTTCTTCAGCATAAATCTGGTTAGCAGACAGCAAAGTTAGGTGCCCCATCTCTGAGCCAGCAAACTAACATTGATTACAACATTTTACTTCCTGCAATTCTGCTACTCCCTCATAAAAAAACAAGCCGATGTTTTCAAGGCTAACTTTTGCAGGTTAACAAAATTATGAGCCAATACTTAGAATGCAAGGAAAACAGTCTTCTAACAAAGAAAATTAACATATTCACACAAAACACTTTTTTTAATTTACAATAAAGCATGAATGTTATTATAATAGCCATTCTTCAGATCTACACAAGAATCATCTTATACATGCAAGAAATTAGAGATTTGAAAAATAATTTATAAAGACCCTTTTCAATATAACAAAGATGTCTAAAGGAAATACAAATTAAACAGTAAGAATCTCTAAAACAGAGGATATGAAATGGGATCAAGTAACTGCCTGAGAAATTGGGACAAATTTAAGAACACTTAACTATAAAACCCCAGGCCCAGATGCAGTACCTAACTTCTGGCTAAAGGTAAATTGCTTATATGTACATCTTAAACTGACACCAGCCTAGTTATATATATATATATAAAAAAAAAAAAAAAAAAAAAAAAAAGGAACACCAATATTTCTCCTTAAGAGTGAACCTGGAAAGCCATTCTAAGAACTACAAACTAATTAACTGACTTCTGGCAATAAACAGATTACATACAGGAACTGGAACAGTTTATAGCACTCTAGAAAAAAAATCCAATCATGTCAATACAATGCAAAGTCAAAAAAAGAATGTCATATGGAACACAGGATCATTTATTGTTTTATTTATTTATTTTTTTAAGAAATGTTTAATGTTAACCAAAGCCATAACAGAGAGTTGTAAAAAAGGCAAGAATCTAAGTATAGCACGAATAGCATTTGACTGCATCCTACTTTCATGGATAATGGAATGCTTGCAGATGTACAAGATACATCCTACACTGTTCAATTACATTGCAGTGACTATGAAACAATATAGCAATAACCCACGCCTGGATGTGGGTAATGCGGGATTTACCCACGGTTGGCGTGGTTAGGTCCTGAGGGCGAAGCCCGAGGGACCAAACAAAGACAACCGTGGGTAAATCCCGCATTACCCACACTCAGAAGTGGGTTATTGCTATTATACTATGACATTATTTAAGAAAAGAAATAATTACTTTTCTTAAATAATGGCATTGTATAATGCCTCTTTGCTGCCCTTCCGCAGCTGTCTGGTATCCGCGGCAGTTCTGATGTACTGTGCATGCCTACGCAGTACATCAGAGCTGTGACCAAAAGCAACGGAGAAAGCAAGATCTCCGTTGCTTTTTACTGTTTCGCTATGTAAAATGGGTTTAACACAGCGAGACAGCTTTAAAATAAGCAACAAAGATCTCCGTTGCTTATTTTAAAGCTGTCTCGCTATGTTAAACCCATTTAACATAGCGAGACAGATTTAAAAAAAAAGCAACGGAGAAAGCAAGATCTCCGTTGCTTTTTACACACTGTGTCACTATGTTAAAGGAGTTTAACATAGCGAGACAGCTTTAAAAAAAGCAACAGAGATCTCCGTTGCTTTTTTTAAATCTGTGTCGCTATGTTAAACTCTTTTAACATAGCAAGACAGTGTTTTAAAAAAAGACTTATACTAATGGAACAAGTCCGGACCTTTTTCCATTAGTATAAGTCGATTTACAATGTGCACGCTGGCCAATCAGCGTGCACGTTTTGGAATATTAATGGGGGGTCATGGTATAATGGCAATGTGTTCTGCAGGGTTCACCTTCACATGACCAAAGTTCTGTAAACTCGAAATTCTTAAGCCCAAAACCAGAATCTCAAATTTATAAAACCTCGAAAATGAAAAGGGGAACAAAAAAAACCCAGACACCTTTCTAATATTTTTGCAAGGGGGCTTCACCCCCTGCACCCCCCACATACTCCCTACTTAAATATTCCTACTCCGAGATCGCACTACAGTAAGGGACAGGGAAATCTTCGAGTTTGCGCTATATGCATAAGCGCAAACCAGAAGATTTCCCTGTCCATCGCTATAGTGCGGTTACGGAGCATTTAGATTTAGCTGCGAGGATGCAGGGGGACCTTGCCCCTTGCAAAAAGGTAAGTCAGCTCTTTCTTTTTTAAACCCTAAACTTCCCATTCACAATTTCGAGTGAATGGAAGTTCGAGATTCTGGGCTCGAGCTTATGGGTTTCGAGCTTCCATTCATTCAATCTTGTGAAGGGGAACCGTTCTGCAGTTAAGCCATGACAAAGAGCAAATTATCATCTCTTGGATAAAAATTCAAAAGGGGGATCCCAGGATGATTCTTCGTCACCACTGTCATTTTGCTTTGTCTTTAACCTATTAAGCTATTTACTTGATAGATTAAGCTATGGTTACAGCTTAACTCCCACCCCCAGAAACCAACTTGTGGTGCCAGGCCTCATAACACCCCAGGATGGGTGTTATTTTCTCAATAACTTACACCCTTTTGGGCATTACTGCTTGCATAGAAAGTTCTTCCTGACTGCATGATTGTTTGCATGACAGACAAATCAGAATGATCTTTTTACTGAACTAAATTATACTATTATTAATAGAAAAGAGAAAATCATAACTAATATTCTAATGGCTTAAGTACTTCAGACTACCTTCAGAAAGGATACATTTCATGGCACTGATCATAAGTAATACAAAAATATAGGGTCAGGTATGCATAGTGTATACTGGAAATGTATAGCATGTAAACCATCTAATAAACAAAACTGATAAAATATATTTATAGGAAAATGAGTGTGTGAAATCAAGCTATTGAATATTCTCCTTTTAACCACTGCTTTAAATGTTTCTGCTTTATTTGAAATGTTCCTTCACAAAATAGACCAGACAGCAAAACAAAAATCAAATTCCTCAGCCGTTAACTGTCACTCGTGTCAACAACAGTGAAGTATACAGAACAACACAGGATGTTTTAATTAGTTTCTAATGAAGTTGTTTATTTAACCCATTCTGGTCTTCCCAACACGATGTGTTTCAGAGAATAATTCCATTTTTCACTGCAGCTTTGTTGCATCCTACAACACTGTACAAGTAAAAGGATAATAAGATAATCTTTTTCATAGTGGATTTATGAATTCCCGCCTATACCTGCTTAAAGAGATCTGTTCATTCAAGATGTGATAAACATACTTGTATCAAAGAAAGAAAATGTTAAGCGATACAGCTAGGCCGGTTAAATAACATACCACACACATAAACAGCACCCAAAGTAGATGGTGAATTTGAAAAGCACAGGTTTAAAGTTTAATACATAAACTATGTTGAGAAATTCCATAATCTAACAAAACTAATGCAGCATTGTAAGGGTTAAAGTTAAGAAATTAGTCTGGAATGGAACTACAAACAAAACAAATGTGGATATAGCGCATAGTTTTTCAGATAAGACAGAGACTAGCATTTTTACAATCCATTTAAGGCTGACACTGGAGTTAGATTAAGAACTTGAATTACTGGATATGAAATAATTTATCAAAAACCACAATGGTATTTAGGGTTGTAAGGCAAAATATTGTGAATTCATACAAGCACTCTATGAATGGCAATGTTTGCTACAGTCATAATTTATAATATGGAATTCTTCATGCAAATGTTATAAGCTGTATCTTTATCTGTAATAAGAGTTTATGAATGCATTTTCAGGATGCAATATGTAAAAAAAGGCAGATATGTATGATACAGCCAGAAGACAGAAAAAATAATATCTCTGAATAGATTACATGTAGTTAAGACTACTATTAGGATCTATGATGTACAGTGTGGGATTTAAAATAAAACTTCTCAACTCCCACCCTTCTATACAAGTGACCAGGGATTCAAGTCCAAACAAGCTGCCAAAGGAACTAGCAAGTGCGTAATTGGACATCTAAGTGGTAACATCTCAGGTGTTCAGCAAAACTTTTATGCACCACTGCAGTGTCAGTAAAGTAACATGGCTCTAAGTTCCTCACCACAGGACAGAAACCACAGAAAGTACCAGTTGCATCCAGTATTCATCATAGCAGTAGATGACTGACGTGTCCCTATCCCTAAAGTATTGGACGAGTATTTGGTCCAGTAAAAGGGCACACGATACTGGCAAAACATTCTTCATTAGCAGTCAGGAGTAATGACTTACAATTCCTGAGATATGACTGGCTGCATACATAGGTAGACAGACTGATAAGAACACAAGGCACAATCGAACAACAACAAAACCTGTGTGTGAAGAAATGACACTACGACTATGGATCCCTAAAAAATCCTTTAATGTAGAAAGTCAATTAAAATTCCAGTTAAGCGCTTTCATTTCCAACGTAATTTCATCAGAATAAAGAAACACCAACACTTTGCTGTTTAAATACCCCCTCATTCAACCCAACTAAACTAAAGAAACACCAATGAAAGTATACAATTAATTAGATAATTGAATATTTAAATATTCTTAAGCAAGAAAGTGTCTTAATCTTAATACAGAATTGATATACACACTCGTTTAATCATGGACAGCTCTTGGCTTCCAACCTCAGTTGCCAATCCAGCTCCCGTTTGTCAAGATTTTCATTTACATAAAAAACAATTGCATCAGAAACCAACTGATCAATAACTATGAATTTAAAAGTATGATTGAGGTTTAGTTGAATATGCCTAAACAATGCATTCATTACATTTTGTGTTTTATATTAAACAGGTGTTCATACAGTCTATTTTTTAACATCCTAGTAGTTTTCCCTACATAGAATACCATACAAATATCGCACAGAGCTAGATAAACAATGTTAGAAGTTTTATAGTTGTAATGCTTATTGATCGTGTATTTTCTCCCTTTTATAAAACGCAATCAATAATTAACACTTGAACATTGTGTGCACAAAATACATCTAGACATACCAGGTTTTTAGCACTATTTCTCACTTCCTTTCTTGTTTCAAGTATTTGTTTAAAACACCTATGTCTTCTGAACAAAATATTGGGTTTGTCAGATACTTTCTTAAATAAGACACTGTCCATCCTAAATGCATTCCAACTGAGTTCCAAACACTCAATTATAGATCTACTATCTGTACTATAAGTAATACATGATTTTTGCAGTTGTTTATTCAGTTTCCTTTCCTTTTCTTTTCTGATGCAATAAGTGAGAAGGTCACTAAAAAAACAATCCGTAAAAATAAAATGAAATCTCCAGCAAAGCTAGAACTTCCACTGAATGACGTCCCAAACCTCTTACATCACAGGCACATGGGATATATGTAAATGACCCTTATGAACATCAGGTGTTTCAGCTAATTGGCGATTCTGAATGCCCATAACTTCTTTCATCATTTTAATGGACAATTTCAGGCCAATAAAGCCAAACTCTACTAGCTGTGGATATGCATATTTCAGTCTTGCTATGATCTTGTCAGCACAACACAAGCAAAGTGTTTGACTAAGTATAAGAAACACAGGGCTGTTATAACCCAGCTGATGTCCATTATCATTAGGGTCACTGCAAAAATATCCCAAACAACAAACTAAAGCAATAAGTGAGAAGGTCACTGAAAAACCAATCAGTAAAAACAAAATGAAAACTCCAGCAAAGCTAGTACTTCCACTGAGTGACATCCCAAACCTCTTACATCAGAGGCACATGGGATATATGCAAATGACCCGTATGAACATCAGGTGTTTCAGCTAAGTGTTTGACTAAGCATAAGGGTCATTTGAAGTTCTAGCTTTGCTGGAGTTTTCATTTTGTTTTTACTGATTGGTTTTTCAGTGACCTTTTCACTTATAGCTTTAGTTTGTTGTTTGGGATATTTTTGCAGTAACCCTAATGATAAAGGACATCAGCTGGGTATAACAGCCCTGTGTTTCTTATGCTTAGTCAAACACACTGCTTGTGCTGTGCTGACGAGGTCATAACAAGGCCGAAATATGCATATCTACAGCTAGTGGGGTTTGGCTTTATTGGTCTGAAACTGTCCATTAAAAACGATGAAACAAGTCATGGGCATTCAGAATTGACAATTAGCTGAAACACCTGATGTTCATAAGGGTCATCTGCATATATCCCATGTGCTTCTTATGTAAGAGGTTTGGGAAGTCACTCAGTGGAAGTTCTAGCTTTGCTGGAGTTTTCATTTTGTTTTTTCTTTTCTGATGACAATGTCCCTTTGTCCCTTTTCAATATTCAAAATAGAATAAAAACCCTTATTTCTTTTAGTGCACACCTCAAGTCTAATAGCTATTAAAAATGACACAGGGTAACCCCTCATCAGGAACATATCCATCAAAACTTCTAGCTCTGTAATAAAGGTGCTATATTCGGTAACCATACGGACCAACTGATCTATCTGTGCCTTTACTACTGCTTTTTCTGATATTTTGGGTGCCAACCATTAAAGGAAAATTTGCATACATATGTGCAAATTTAATCACAGCCACAGTAAATATATTACCATAACTACGAATGCATAACTACTACACATTGTGAAGGTGGTCTGCAGCTATAGCTCTTAGATCCTTTACAGTGCCCAAACTAATCTGATGTCCACAGGAGGTAAGGTCTCTCATTTCCCACCACTGGTGCCTGAGGAGATTAAAATATAACGTGCACAGAAATGAAGCAGTCAACATATTAAGTGAAACTTGTCCAAGAGCATGCAGGAAATATGCACTGTTGTATTGGACTACGGGTTTATACCACCCACATGCAAATATAGGTTTCACACCAAGAATCCACTAGATCAGGGGTTTGGCCCTAAATTCCCAGACTTCTTTCCCTACTTCTCTCTGGATTCAGTGCCTTCCAGTGCTCACTTCCCTATTAGAACTGTATTCCAAATAAAACATTACATTCATACACAAGACATACTACAGTTTTCTCTCCTAGTCTAAGATAGTTCACAGGTGCCTTTCCAAATTTATTTATTTATTTATTTTACATGTGTTAACCGGGAGAGTCCGACTGGATACATGTCCATTTTCAGCGGAGGCCCGGGGAGAAAAGCTCCAGGTACATAACAGACATATGAACATTGTTAATGCAAAAAAAGGAAGATAGTTGAGTTCTAAATACAATATAAAGATACATTACATCTTGGGAAAAAAATAACAGCAGCATATAAAAAATTACTCTAGGTGACCTCCAGTTACTGTTCCACTACACCCAGTAACTATAAACACAGACTGTTATGTACAGCAGAGAGGTCTGGCCATTCAGAAGTGTACACCACTAATTAGTCGTGTAATGGTTCCATAACGGAAGACATATCATTAACATTATTTTAAACTTTTTGCCCCTCAATCCATATTACTTCTGAAAGCTTTCCACAGGTAATCTCTTGAAGAAACTAGTTCTGTCCTATTTCAGCTAGTGGGTTTGTTTTACTCTTCCTTCTGCCCAACAACCCTCACACTGGAACAAATGAAGTAGTTAATTGCAGATTCAGAGCAAACAATTACCTACTAGGGATAGCTGTCCCTCCTCTGAAAAAAAACTCAAATTTATTCAACTTAACTCCTACAGCTAAGGATAGGAAACTAGTATTTTTTTTTGTATACACTGTACAGTAAAACCAACACATCATTTCAGTCACATAGTAACAGTTCATATTCTGCAGTTCTCCTACCTCATCAGTAAATAAAAGCAAATACAGATTTTTATAAGATTCACATACAGGTTATGGATTTGATATAGTCTGAAAAAAAACAGTGGCAGACTTACAAACATCCATCACACAAAGAATAACTTGAACAAAAATGAAAAATCCACAAAACATCTCTATATGAAATAAGTTACAACAGGTCAGTCCCTATAATTATACACTGATACAACATACAAGAAAGCAGCCCACCTCTCTCAAGATCAACATACAATTGTGGTGACTGAATGTCTTAGAAATAGACAGTACAATCAGATCTAATAAAGGAGAACATATGCACAGTGCTAAGTCCAGCCATCACTCTCGGTCAACCTGCAATTGGGATTGCTCTCTGGCAAAAGACTAATCTGTCATACAGCTTGGCGAGGCAACACTGTGAGGCCAAAGTCATCACTCAGACATCTCCAGCATGCCACTAATCATCTTATCAAGATCTTTGCATGGCAGAAGACAAACGTTATTAAATTCTTCTGGTGGTGGAAAGCAGGTCTATGAAGTCTAAGTCATGAGGTTCATAATGAGTGCTGGAACTAATAATGAACAAATCATTACAAATTAAAATGAACCCCATTTCAAAAACTGACACTCCAGCTACATATTACTGAAGTCAAGCCCACTCATACTCAGAATTAATTACATTGAAAAAGGCAGCAGAAGCTTTTAAAGTGATAGTGGTGTACATCCAATGACTGAAGAAGCTTCCTTTGTTTGGAACTGTTCAAAGTATTCTATTATCCAGTTAGAAATGGTACACTTTCCCACAACAGCACCTAATCTGTTAAGTTTAAAAAAGAACACAAAAGCTGCCTAAGTTCCATTTTATATAAAACTAAAATTAATGGAATTATTTTATTAATTTGGTCCAGGACAGTGTCCAGTAAAGGCTGGGCATGAACAAAGCCAATGCACAGATGAACCTGAAGCTCTGAAACCTTCCTGAGTACTGTGACCACCAGCAAAATTATGGTTTTCCAAGAAAATAATTGGAAAGGCAACATGTACTCTAGTTTAAAGACAGGATTTGACAACGTTTACAAAATTCAAGTCCCAATAGGTAAAAGGATGTTTTCCAGGTGACAGGGAGATGAAACCCCCTAAGAAATAATTTTACAGTCGATACTGAAGTCAAAGACCGATTTCAGCAAAGACATAAAGAAACATGAGTTATGTGCTTAACAGATGGGTTATGAAAGATGCTTAAAAAGAGGTCCAGAGAGGTCATTTAAGATACATTAGCTCAAAACAAAGAAAAACTGCCAGTACAGTGAAACCAATACTAATCCCCCAACAATGCTGTATAACCAGACTACAAAACTAATAAAAAATAAAAAAACAAACGGTTAAGTGCTTTCCTTCACTACACCATGAACTTCTTCAGAACAATACAATTCCAAATTAAAATCTACTCTTCTATCCAATTCTAACAATACTCCAATAAGAATCAATTCCAAAATCAGACCATGAATATTAAACTTTACCCCATTACTTGACTAAAAGATACATACAGTAATCCCTAAATCTTCCTAAATAATAAATACGTTAATTTACTTCATCCTTAAAAAATAAATATATTCTAAAATAAGAATAAAAATAGGTATTAAAATATAAAAAATATAAACAAAAGCAGTAAAGGAAAAAATCTCATTTGTAAAAAAAAATGCATTGAACTGTGTGTTTAAACAATGTGTTTCTCTAATATTTCTTCCTGACAGAATATGTATGTTCACATGTTCTTGCTCATCGGGGGGGGGGGGGGCTACAACTAGGAGAAAACTGGGAGATTAGAAGCTCCAGAGTAAACAGAAAGTGGGAGGAGGTTGGACCATGGGTGGTTCAACTATGGTGCAGGACTCTACCATAAAAGACAGAACCCTGAAATTAGTCCTATTCAAATGCACAGTATCTAACTGTATTAATGCCACTGCATAGTTTAGAGAAGGGGGGAATGATAAAATAAAAAGGCAAAACAATGGTGTGGGATTTTAGAAGAGAGTACTATGGTGTGCTGAGGAGGTGGGTAAATGATGGATCTGGAGACTGGGAGCAACTCTAAGAAGTAAACTACCTAAGAGAATGGGTGATGGATGAAACACTTTGAGCTATAAACAAGGGCATAAGGAAGAGGCAAAAGGAAAAGGTGGCCAAAGTAGCTACAAAAAATGTTAGGCTAGCAATTACAGCAAAATACATGGCATATAAAGTGGTAGAAAGGAGGGAGGTGAAGGCAGCAAAGTACAAGGAAGGTAAGACAAATTGCAAGGGCTGCAAAGACTAAGGTTAAAAGGGAGCTAGCAGAAGAAATCAAGAGGAGATGCAGAGCTTATTTTTCAGTAAAAAAACAGAAATGAGAAGAGAAGGTACAGAACCGGCTAGGTTGAATAAAGATGGTAGGAAGATGACAGAATAGTGGATAAAAGCTAAGTACTGAGTAAATACTTTTCAGTTTTCAGGAAGCCATGGTGGCAGTGAGGCAGGAGAGAATTTTGATAACAGTAGACAGACACCAGACTATAGAGAGATCAAGTTCTACAGCAACTGGCTGCTAAAGGTAGGATAGAGAACATGGACTAGGCAGACTATCAACCAGAGTCCTCAGAAACCTGGACAGTCTATCACCAGAACCTTTGATGGAAGCCTTCAACATATCACTGGCCAATACAGAAGTGCCAGAGTAATGAAAGACAGTAATCATGACATCTTAGTGCAATGGTGGGGAAAGCACTGAAAGTACAGGGAACCAGAAGTTTGACAGGGAAACACATGGACAAAATCCTGAAAGGGAAGGCGGGTAGCATTTCAAAAGGCCAATGATCACCAGGACAGCAAACAACAACATGGGTTCATGCTCAGAAGAAATGAACAGTTAAATCTGATCTACTTTTGTGTCTGTTACTGGTGAACCTGACAGAGGAGTACCAGTACACACATTCTACCTGGACGTCTGCATTGCCTTAGACTCTGTCCCATGAAGAAGGCTGTGAGGAACACTGGAGAAATTGGGTAGAACCAAGACTAGTGACCTACACAGTTGCATGGTTTAATGGTAGAGCAGAGACAGGTATTGTGTGAGACAGACAGAGAGAGAGAATGTCATGAATTAGGGAAATAACTAAAACTGATGTATGTATCTGTGATTGCCTCATAAATATCTGAAGAAAAAGACAACAGTATCTATCTCTCTACTGATGATGTAGAAATGGGTACAGCAGTGTAAGAAGGGGGAAAGAGTCTAGGAAAGGTTTTAGAAAGGCTGAACATGTCATTAGAAAGGTAATGGATGAGATTCACTGCAAACAAATATAACGTACTGCACCTGTGTCACAAGAGCCATGATGTGACATACCAGATGGAAGGAGTAGAAATGACAGCAACAGAGTAAGCAAAGACTTGGTGGGGCGGTGTTGATTACACCAGGAGGGGACCACTGGCAGGGGGAATAACAGGCCAGTGGTAGCAGCAAACAGAATACTGGGATACATCTTCAGGGAAAAGTCAAAAAACAAAGAGGTATTACTTCCACTCCACAGGACCTTAACCACACCCGAAATACGATATGCAGCACTAGA